>NC_054384.1:22457500-22483670 GCF_017654675.1 Xenopus laevis | reverse complement strand
AGGAGGAGAATCCTCACTAATGCATTAGCGCTGCATTTTAAAAAACAAAACCTGGTCTTTCAGTGTCAGATTTATGTGAAATTACTGTATTACCTTGTAAGAAGTCCTGTGCTATAAGGCATCAGGGGAAAACATTCACAACCATGTTTAATTATTCAGTTTCTTTAAACAGAATAGATGGAATGAATGCTTTCAGCGATATATTTCAAACCTCCTGTTCTAACAACTTGTGACCATCACTTGCCATATAGATGTAAATGTGCTTTATTTAAAAACTAGGTTGCCCCTCGCCTAGTAGTGCCCAGCACCAGTTTGTTCAATCCCAGCAGTCCCACCCATATTTGCTGTTTCACTGTGAAGTGCTGTATATGAGATCAGGACGCAAGACACCGAACACACTAGCAATATATAGTATTGCTAAAGGAACCCTGTTGGGGGTCCATATATGGTACTTCAAAAAGAAGCTTTCGTCCAAGATAAAGATTGGGGAGATTTTAGTTCCTGGCGACATAGCGCCTTTATTCCGGCAACTTATCTCCCCAAAAGTCTTCGCGCTCTGGCTAGAATCTATATATTGCTGGCGGGATGGCACTCAGAGACTTTCCTCTTGACGCAACTTCGGGCGACTTTGGAAATCAAAGCGGCTCAGAGTGCCATCCATGCCGACGATTTTGACTCTAGCCGGCAGGAAAGGTTTTTCGGGGAGATATACTAATATGTAATTCTTTCCTATCTATTAGATGCACCGCCCAAAATGAATGAAACAGACCAGTGGCGTAGCCTAAAAACTGTTCCCAATGTTCCATTCAGGAGTGTTGGAGACTGTGAAAATGTACTATACATGTTTGAACTGAAATATGCTCTGACATTGAAACAAAACAGTGCCAATAAATAAACAAGTCAAAATCAGTTTGCAGATAAATAGCCCTGGGGAATTCCAAAATCAACACATCTTTGTACACCTTGCATTGCTCATTTTATAGTGTAGCAATATCTTTAACATTTCCATCTAATAGATGTCAGCTTCACACGTTTTCGCCATTTTTCTTTCCACGCATCCCTGTTTTTGTCTTTTCTCTCCACATCCCTCTTGCTTTTCTTCTTCTTCTTCCTCTTCCACACCTTCACATATCATCAATCTTTCTAAAGAGCAATAAATTGTAATGGTTATGGCTTGAAACACAGAAAAATATAGACAGCCATCAAATATTAAACTTAGATCACAGTACACTTTTGTCATTTGCCTCATCCAAATAGCACAAAGCACCAGTCATTTAAGTCAAGGAAGTATTCAAAGAATAAGTATATGTTCAGAAAATGTAAATTTGCCAATGGGGACTCTGGAGAACAGGAACACCATACTCACCAAATGGCGACTATGAGATGCTTTCTTCCTAAACTGATTTGCTTAGTAGAGCTGTTTTAATTACATTACAGTCTTTTCATCTGGGTATCAGAGATTTTTCTTCACAGGGTGACAAATCTTATTGAAAAAAGACCTTTTCCTTGGATATTGGCAGGGTAATTAGTTAATGTTTGGAATAGTTTTTGTTGCTATTTCTAAGTAAGCAGCGAATGAGAAAACCTTGAAGCTGTTTAGTTTATTTCAGCTGCTATGAAAAGATCCTACAAAGCTGGTTTCACACTGAACACATTACCTGTGTAGTGACAGCATCGTATTAAAGTTATGTCGGACAAATAGAAGTGACAGTCACCATTGCATATCATCAGACGGGCAATACATGCAGAGATATTAATCTTAGCGGACAGAAACGCTTCGAAAACCTGTCCTTAGACGTCATGAAAAATGTCGGGACGATCCACACACAGTCCAGAAATCGTCCGAAACTTGCAATTTCGTAACTAATTTTATCTTTCCATCTATTGCCAGCTTAAACGCCTTTCCAATATGAATGAATGAATTTAATACAACAATGCCTCCTTGCCCAATTTCTTGTTGACAATCGGAAGAATCTCGCATCATATAATGTGTTTAACATTTTCAAGAGAACAGTGGCGGGTATTGATTTCCAGCCGTGTGATAAAGCACCCCAGTGTGTCAGGGCCCTTACATGTCGTGTGTAAACTAAAAGAAAGATATAAATGATCCAGTTCAGATTTAAAATCTTCTAACCGCCAATGGAATCCTTGAACATTCATCCTTTTTTCATTTAAAATCACATAACTCCTCAAGTCTTGTAAAGAAGAGAGAGATCACCTTGTGAATCACAGCAACTAATCTTATTTGGCCTAATCAGATAAGAATATAAATGCACCAAATGTTGCAATCAGTCATTAGTACAATGAGGGCTGTTTACCCTGCTTAAGAAGAAATTGCTAGACCACAGTAGATTCCCTCTTTGTTATTCGGTCCAAGAACAATGCAATTGAGTTCCTTTCTTTTCTTTTCAAATCGCATTGTACACAATCAGGCCCTGAGGAAGATAATTGCAAAATAATAACAGTTCTTGTTAACATGGCCATTTCAACTGTTTATAACACTTAAATAGGCGCAATCCAAGACAGAACAAGCAGACTTTTAGGCTAGGGGCCCAAGAATCTGCTGCTCGCGCTGCTTTGACTGCTGCTGCTATCTGCAACCGGATTGTTTTCCACTCTGGTGCAGTCAGATGTAGAGGATTTCCGGCACGCGGAAACATGACATTTTGTATTTTGCACTGAAATCCACCTGCAGCAGGGCTGCAGCATTCTATACTTTGTGAGAATCTGCTCGAAGAGTAATTTTGTAGCACAGACAATATTATATACGAGGATAATGTATAACTAGTATAAAGAATAATGTACCTTTGTTTATATTTTACAAGTTATTCATGGACTTTTTTATTGAATGGACATATTCCCTTTGTGGGCATAGATTCCAGGGAAAAAGTCCTAACCCTCTTCACTGATGCCAAGCAATGGTTCCTTGATTTAGGGCATGGACAACACATCAGTTTTACAGCACGGTTTTCAAACGCGCGACCCCTCTTAAATATGCAGCGGTCCGCTCTTCCTAGAGAAAGCGCAATGCCATATCTCTTACAGAAAGTCTGAACTTCATTTAATAAATTGAATTTCCTAGATTTCATTAACCACAAAGGGTGGATTTCTATTAATGACATGCACTTGTTGGGTAAAGTATTAATCAAAATAAGTCTTCTTGCCTTAAGCATTGTTAAAGTATATAAGCATTAGGCAATTAAATATTTTGCACAGAAGATGTACTTTCAACTATGGATTAAAAAGGTCTAATTAAGAGGCCATATATAAGTTGAATCAAGGTTTAAGAACTGCAGTCAACAATTTTTAGTTTGGGTTTTGGTCACTCATAACAAGAAGAAAGCTACACTATTTAATTCCTGGTGTAAAAATGACCTTTTAGATATGTTAATTAAAAAAAACAATTTGATTTCTTGAATAAGTAAATATTTTAAATCTTTATCTTATCTTCAGTTTCACATTCAAACAAGATCTGCAACAGCCAAATATTTACTAGCAATAGAAAGAAATGCAATTGTTAGTATTGTAAAAAAAACTGATTTTATAAAAGCAGTTGCACCTTTTCTTGCCAATACACTTTATAGATAGAGAAGTAGTGTAAATAACAGGGTGCAAGGTTTACTTCTTCAATTCAAATCGCAGTCCCAATCAGCCCTTAGGCAGCCAATTAGCATTCAGCGCTGGATCTACAGCTTCAAAGCAACATCTAATTGGTGGTTAACGACATTTTGCATGATTATTATATTTTTCCAGAATATCTCAGTATACTAGTAGTTACTATAGTTGTCTCTAATTGCACACTATTGATTTAGATGAGTATTACGTGGCATAGAGCCTCCAGCTTTCAAAAACTTCTACCCCTCCAAAACCACTATATCTCATATATATCCTGGGTTGGGAGTGGGATGGGGGTGACAGAAGATACTGGCCTCTGGGGGCAGTCAGAAGAAATCTGTCCCTAACTCCAAAAAATGCTTGTCCCAAAGTGGGAATTTTAAAGAATATTATACCTGTAGGCTGAGGCATTGAACTTTTTCAAAGATGCCGCATTCCCACTTTTTCTGGTCTTTGTTTTCTCAGAAGTTCCGCTGACTAATTCCGAATGGATGATGCGAAACTACAGAAACATAAAAAGGTAAAATTACTAGTTGTATTATGTAAATTTGTGCAGTACTATATGGCTCAGAATGTAGGAAGCAATAATTGCTTATCAGGAGAACAGTATATTCATCTAAGCTGCATTAGCTTCAGTGCTGCACAATACTGTCAGTAAAAAGAACCACACTCTACTACAATAACTTCTAGTTAGAATGTGACAGATTATTAGCAATGACATCCTATCGCATGTAGCAGTACATGTGTGGCAGATATTTAGAAATCTTAGTTTTAAACTAATTTGTTTTTGGACATTATTTTAAACTATTTAATTAAAAGGAATAAGTTTTTAACTGATACACTAAAACTTTCGGGATCCAATAGATGGGAAGGGTGCCCGGTTATGGGTCATCTTTCTCCTCTATATGGGATCACTTTACTGGACCCTGCACACCATCTTCTGTTTCTCAATTGATGGATGGTGCTCCCATTTCTCTTTTCCTACAGATATTAGAATCTCATCCCGCCCTACTAGCTGAACTTATGTGGCAGGTAGAATAACACTGCACACTGCTAAATCTATGACATCCACCCAGGTGGACCAATTACAATACAATTAGCACATATCTTTAACTTTAAAAGTGTAAGGCAGGGGCCCCCAATCTTTTTTTTTAACTGTGAGCCACACTCAAATGTAAAAGAGTTGGGGAGCAACACAAGCATGAATAAAGGTTCCCTTATGTGGACTGGCAGTCTAAAGGACAATCTGTTTGGCAGTACATCTGTTTTGCTACCAAAACTTGCCCCAATCAAAGTACCTGCTTTGAGGCCAACTGGGAACAACAGCCAATGTGTTGGAGAATACTGAATTATTTGATCTCATTGGCCATTGAAGTCTGAAAGGTGACTGTAACCCACTATATAGTACAGATTAAATGTTACCACCCTTTTACTGAATAATCATTTAATGATGGAGGGTTACTGATTATTAGCCTGAGTATTGAGCAACATACTGTAGCATTACGGTTTTAAACATTCCACCTACAGCCATGTTTCTTGACCTAGTGTCATGTCGGCACCCTATATCCAGAACCCAAGCTGAGCTGCTGGACCAGCACAAGCAGGGAATCGTCAGACAGGCCCGAATCAGGATATAGAGTGTAGGATATAGAGTGTAGAATAGTCAGTGGGCAGGCAAAGGTCAGGATTGGAGAGGATCAGAATAGTCAAAAAGGCAGGCAAGGATCAAAACCAGTAATAACAGATAGAATCAGACACCTAGGAACTTACAAATAGAACCTAACAACGGGCAATGTGTAATTATACAAAGCGCCTTTAAATACTTTGAATTTCGCGCCGTTGCGCGATAACGTCATCACTCCAGCGTGAATGCGCCTATGAAACCCGGAAGTGCTCACCATAGAGGGGACCGGCACAGGAGAAGAAGGAGGGAGTGCGGCGGGCGTCCACGCCGAAGGAGCAGCGGTGGACCCCGCTGCCCACTAGACCACATAGGAGTCCTTACACAAAGATATTGCTTGGACTACACCTTCATTTAATACATTGATTCTTGTTGAAGAAGTGACCCAAGGTAAACGATGAAGGCCCTACAGACTTGTTTAACCTAAAAGAAACTTTGAACCATCGCTACATTAGACTAAAAGGAACCCTATACCCCCAAAAATGAATATTTAAGCAACAGATAGTTTACATCATATTAAGTTTATATTAAAGAATGTTACCAAACTGAAATATATATATAAGTAAATATTGCCCTTTTACATCTTTTCCCTTTAGCCCCCCATTTTATGATATTCTTTGTGCTACCTCAGAGATCACCCTGACCAGAAATACTACAACTCTGACTGTAACAGGAAGAAGTGTGGGAATAAAAGACAGAACTTTGTCCAGTTATTGCTCATGTGACCTAACTTGTATGGTTTGTTTGTGTGCACCATGAATCATAGGATCCCGGGGGGGGCTTATTTTCTAATACCCAATAGCACATACTACTAATAAAGTATATTATTATGAAAATGGTTTATTTACATGAAGCAGGGTTTTACATATGAGCTGTTTCATGCAATTTATTTTTATAGAGACCTACATTGTTTGGGGGGTATAGTTTCTTTTAAGTCTTACTTCTAACTGAAACCATAACAAGGGGTTTCTGTGTTCCGGAGCTGCCTTGCAATGCTCAAGGAGCCCTTATTTAAAAAATGTTATGGTTCAAGTGCCAGAGGTTCCATCTATGCAACCTGTACATGTTATAGAAGTAGACACCAGTAATATCAAGTAGATATGAAGAAATGTATAGTACATGATTGCAAGCTCTTGTGGATATTTATTCTTTAACCCTGTTTGTGTAATTATTGAAACACCCACTTTGTCATATAAATTATTTATGATGAAGATGATGGAAGTAAACATGGTGTGTCATGACCCTCCATCTTCCTAGGTTGCCATGAAGCCAACAAAAATACTCTGCATATGCATTTTCTTTACCTTTCTAGTTTCCTGCTCTGGCAAAGCATAAACAGTATGTCTTGTCCCACAATTTTTGAAAATCTCTTTCATCAAATTTCACTTTGTTGGCTGACTTCCTAAACCCGAGCAACGAAGGGCTTCTTCTTTCATTCATCTGCACATTCGATGCTGTAGCAAGAAATTCTCAAATTAGTAAAACATAATTAAGTGAAGCACTGGCATTGCTAGAGATACAAATTAATAAGTGTAATGATTCAGCAGCCTTTGAAACGTGCAGAGTATGTTATGAAGAAGAAATTAATTTTAGGTTAAAAAAGCCATATTATTCTAAAGTTTGCACTTTGCTGTTATAAGAGGATCCATTATGGTCAATTACAATGTCTGCCATGCAGTTTGCCATGTTTATTCACTTTGCACCTGCCTTCCATGTTAGATAAATGATCTCTGTGCGCTGTTGTGAAGCATCTACCCCCATGTAGACAACTCATTGCCCGTCCTCTAACTTGTTAGGGAGTACAGACTGGTTCAAACTGCCTTAGGACCCTGAACTTACAGGTTTGTCTTAGGACAAAAAAATGAATTTGCATCTGCCCTTATTTTGCAAGCTGCTGCTTGCTCAAAGGCTTATTCTGGAAACCCGAAAAGCTCCAAAATACAGGAAGGCCATTTCCCATAAGCAAATACTTTTTAATGATTTACCCGTTCTCTGCAATAATAAAACAATACCTTGTAATAAACTGAATGAATCCATTTGGTTGCAAAACAATCCTATTGGATATATTGAGTATTTGAATGTTTTTAGTAGTTCAAAGATACTGTGATTTATTTTAGGGAAAACCCCTTATCTGGATAACCCAGGTCCCAAGCATTAGGCATAATGAATAAATACCACACCTTGAAACTACTGTCTTCGCGGAAGCAATTGTGCATAAACATGATCAAATTATATCAATGCATGCATTAAAACAGTTTCTGAATAAAAGAGTTTAGCCCACTTATTTTTCCATTTTTGTCATTAAGATTGGACAACTCTGGCAGAGAATGCAGTGAAAATTGTTACTTTGTACATTTTATTGGTGCTTAATTATTGAGCTTAAGACAAGCAATTTATTGCTATAGAAATGTGCTAGTGTAAACCCATCTTAAGGTGGCCATACACTATAAAGGTGCCATACATGGAGAGATCCGCTCGTTTGGCGGATCTCCCTCCAATATGCCCACCTGAGGTGGGCAATATCGGGCTGATCCGATCGTGGGCCCTAGGGCCCAACGATCGGATCCTAACGATGCCCAAACGGGCGGTCAGATCGCGGACCGCATCAACGAATAGATGCGGCCGCGATCCGACAGGATTTTCTGTCCCATCCGATCGAGATCTGGCCGACTTTCGGCCAGATCTCGATCGGTTGAAGCCCGTCGGGGGGCCCCATACACGGGGCCAATAAGCTGCCGACATGGTCTGTCGGCAGCTTTTATCAGCCCGTGTATGGGCCACCTTAAGATCCGCTAGTTTGGCGAGCGGATCTTTCCCCGATATGCCACTAACAGCAGGGCTATATCGGCCCTATGGCCAAACGATTGGATTACAACGAGCACAATGGCCTTAGACGGGGTCGATCAGGAGAAAAAATCAAACCTTCCCGAACGAAATTTTCTCCAGATATCGATTGGAAAGACCCGTCGGAATCCTCCATACACGGACAGATTAGCTGTAAAATTGGTCTAAACTACAGATATCTGCAGCATTATCTGCCTGTGTATGGCCACCTTTAAGGTGGTCATAGACTCCAAGATCTGCTCATTTGACGACATCGCCAAACGAGCGGATCTTTCCCCGATATGCCACTAAACTGCGTGGCAATATCGGGGGGTAATTCGAACGTTCGGCCGTATGGCCGAACGATCGAATTACAATGCGCCAAGCGGCTCCGACGGGTCGGTCGGGTAAAAATCCAACCTTCCCGATCGATATCGTGGCCAGATATCGATCGGGAAGACCCGTCGGAAGCCCCCATACACGGGCAGATAAGCTGTCAAATCGGTCCAAACGACCCGATATCGGCAGCTTCAGTGTCCTTTTGATCTGTTCCAGGCCCTTGACTGTATAAACAGCTCCATAAGAACTAATGACACCCTTTCTTTGCAATTTGTGTTTGCAAATAAGTTGCGTTGGACAACAGACGCTTGTATAAGTAAACTCAATACATGAATGAGTTGGCATCTGCTGTGGCCTATGGCATACACTCTGTTCATCCAGTAACATGTCTTAACTTCTATTGTTCTTCAGTGTTTTATTAAGATTTGTAAAAACAGAACTGTTGATAAGACACCAACCTTTGTAGCCAAACTTCTCTGAGTTGACACCGGTTTTCTGGGATCATGAAAAGGTCAGAGTTATTTCCACTTTGTACAAACATACTGTGTGGCCGGTTCCTTCTCAAGGGAACTTGTTTCTTCATCTCTTGGTGGGAACTGAGGAAAACATTGGCTGCTCCACAGCAGCAGTGCTGTACAACATACTCCTACAAGAGGGGAGAGAGGAGCAATGTAACCCATAATATCTCTCTTCTTCTGTTCACTACTGTGATATCATGCTCACGTTTCTGGCATTCCAAAGTTAAGCTCCTTCTAATGGATTTCTTGTTCATATTAACCTACATATGCCTTTTGGGGGAGAGTGGGGTATTGATTGGTTATTTGACAGCCTTGTTACATTATTACAGAACTGACACAGCTTTGGGCTCTTAGATCTATAAAATTGTAAACACCTGTAAAATTGTCACATTAATGCCAACGACTGGTGTGCGTTTCTTGCTATTACTCTTATGTCCATATTGGTCATATTTATTAAAACAAGAACAACAAGAAGACTTTTGAAATTCCTTTCCCATGTCTAAAAGCTAAACCAATTCTGTAATTCTCTAAAACAGGAAACAGATTTATAAAGTTCACATTTACAAAGCAAAACTATTTTTATAGCTAATGGTCAGTGATTTATAGCTGCGTAAAACTAAAGAAAAGAACGCTCCAGACCCACCTTCCACCATATGTCCTCCCTCACAAATCCTCTATATTTGTATGCCATGATCTTCCCAAGTGCTCAGCACCGGTGCCCCAACCATATCCAACATTTCTTATTCACAAACACGGCAGCTGACCGTTTAAATAAAAGCAGTCGTTTATTGCAGCAGGCTGCTGTACAACAAGGACTGGCGCGTTTCAGGCATGTTTCGGGACTTAATGCCTTAAACATAGGCTACTTAATCATGATCCTATGATTAAGGGCATAAAATGCATTAGGCCTTGTTGTCCAGCAACCTGCTACAATAAACTACTAATTTATAGTTGGCCACATAAGATTCAGCTTTCTGCATATCAGAAATATTGACTAATGGCACTTTCCCACTTTTTTTTACTGTAAGTGGATTGGCCAAAATCATACATAAACTTGTTTAGAGTTTGATAACGAGTTTGATGTGGTGGTCAGGCCCCTCACCCATCTTCCGGGTCTCTTTTATAGATCCGCGCGACCCACCCTGCTGATGACGTAAAAAAGGGGCGGGCGATAGGGCCGCGTGTATAAAAACTCAACCCGGAAGTCGGAAACCGGCATTTGGAAGGTCCCGGAAAGGAGCGTGCGAAGGTCGGCCCGAACCTGCCCGACCTGCGGGTTGCTGCTGGTATCAGCCCAGCCCGCACATCACTAAGTTACATTTAAATGGTAGCAGCAACAATCTAATTTTAGTTTCCCAAACAAGTCTGTTCTTGTAATCTCTGAAGTATTATGTATCACTGGAAGCAAAATTTTATGTTTTGGAATACATTAGCTGAAGGGCAAGAGTGACAAAGATTGTGCACCACATTTGTCCCCAGGCCTTCACATGACCCTCATGTCACACCATTAAATTTCTGATCTCCAGCAGTCCTATTGCTCAATTCTCCCTCAAGGAATCCAGTTAGAAAGACATTTTCAAAAAATTTCTACACTGTGGTAACGTCTAAAAGTTGTATAACATTGATCTTACCTCTTTCATCTGTTTCATTCTTCCTCTTTTGCAAGGCAAAGACTTGCCTTTGCAGCTTGAGGTTGTGTTCCTGGAGCTGCCCAATTTTTTCTATGAGCTGACAGATGTGTTCCAAGTATCCAAGACCTGAGCCAAGGGCTTTTGATGCTCCTTGATTTACCTGTAACAGACAGATAATTAAAATTCTATTTCTACAGTGTAATATATCAAGCTTTTTAGGAGATTAACAGTTTCTTGCATGTATTGTGCGTGTTTAGCATAGGGGCATCATGGCGATCCAGCGCTAGTCTGGCTATTGCTAATAAGCTCCACTCTTAGATTCGTATCATGAGCAATAAGTATATTTTAAAATTGCATCAGTGGTCTAAATATAGGGGGAGCAAACCCACATTTCTGTCGGCCAGTGATTTTCCCGTGCAGTGGTCTGATATAGTACACATTAAGACAGTGCTGGGCAATGCCGGCCTGGCGCCCCAGGCAACCTGGTTGGGCACGTAGAGCCCCGCCTCCCATGGTGGCCGCCGCAATGTGCAATGCACATGTGCTGCTGTGTGCAAACTAGGACACGCTGGTGGGTGAAAAACAGGTACAGACGGGCCTGCATTAGCACGCTTTGACATCATAGAGCGGCACCCGCTTAACCTTTTTCAGTGGAGGACTAAGGGTAGGCTGCTTATGAAGAACCTGGAACCACCCAAGTTTTGCAACCCAGGCATGTGCCTCTTCTGTCTACCCCTAGTTCCGGCCCTGCATTAAGAGGACAGATTCAAATAATGTAATATAAATAATAATACAGTTATGACAAATATGTCCTATGGATCAGGGCAAAAAAAAAAAACCACACACAAGGTGGGCTGTATCCAACTTGGAGGCCATGGTTTGGACAGTCCTATAGTAGAATGTTAAGTAGTAAAAGCTAATAACCTTGAGTATCCCTATCAGGAACACTAAAGAGACCAGTACTTCTACTAACAAGTACCTAGTAATGCTTAGTTAAATTGACATGCTTATTCCATTTACAAGTGAGTACATGTCCACACATGTATAATTTAACTCAGGGCTATTAGAACCCGAAAAATAACCATATTGAAAAAAGGACAGGAAGTGATTTCTCTCTAAGAAAGTGCAGAATTTAGCAGCTTCAGTGACTCAGCTAAGTGACCTCTATCAGCATTTGTTCATCCCTTCCATCTGTGGAAGAACTCACGTTCATCTTGTCGACTAACCTTCCATGAGCTGCCTCTTCCTGCTGAGTGAACTCTTTATAAAAATAAATAGAGGGCGTTGTGCAGAGCACATCATGGTTATTCTTTTTGGTGGTGTTCATCTTTCTGTACAAAAGCAGGAAGCAACCCCAGCGCTTTCCCATAATGAGTATGATACAAAGGAAATGCCAGAATGCCGATTTTCCGTTCTGTTCCTTACAGGCTGGCCAGCGAAAAGATCACATTTCCAACAACAATACCTCATACCGAGCACAATAACTGCCTGGGATATACACTGTACTGTACCTGGAAGCGTTACTTGGGTTCCTGCCTTTGATCCAAAAAATCAATAAATTCTAAATTTATCCCAGCACATCACAATAACTTGACTGTAGCTCTAAAATGGTTATATGTCTGATTATTGGCCTATTCTGCAACACAGTGACTTACATGAATTCTTTTGGAGTAGGGGTTGTTTCTATGGACAGATTCCTTTACAGTTTAACTCTTTGGGCAGATTCATCAAAGTGTAACCCCACCGACCGTGCCCGAGACCCTAGGTGCTGCTCCCCGACCTACCCATTGGCCCTGATAGCGGACTGCGAGAAGAAAAAACAAGGTACAAACGCATGGAGGCACTGGTGGAGAGGGGCCCTGGACCCCCATTCCAAGGCTGATTCACTGCATAAACATTGCACAAATGCAGCAGAAGAAAGCAACCTATGATTCCCAGGTAAATGACATGCTTAAATGTTCTTTGATCAACACGCACTGGTTTCCACATGTCTGCAATATCCCAGTAAAATCCCATTGCCCACAACTCATGGTAATTGTTAGTGAGAATAAGTACTGTGGCTGAACACCTGGCCTGCACGGGCTGTGGGTTTATATGCTGCAGGACACACGTAAGTAACCCTCTAACAATCAGGGCTAGCAGCTGGATTGTTTCAGCCAATGGAAATCCCTGACAAAGCATACTATCTGGGGTGTAAATTTACTAAGCAGCAAAAGTTCGGCAGCGACGGCTTTGCAGCCATCGCAACACTTCGCCAGACAAAAATTCGAGCAGTCTAGTCTGATACTAGAGGCAAATGGGATTTTGAACGTTCCCTGATGCACTGAAAATCTGACCAGCAGTCAAATCCAGACCCCAACCTCCCATCCTCCGACCTAGTGAAAGGGTTGAAAACATTATGTTAGTCTACTTGTTAGTGAATAAAAAGAAATACATAAGCCACTGTAACTTTCATTTATTTTTAATTTAGCATTGAATTGACTTATCTCTTTGCTGATTGACATTTTTCTATGAGTGCTTCCAAATAAACTAAACCATATTTATAAATTGGGCTACATTCACTGTAATATCCTGTAAATGCAGAATTCTGCACGACCAGCACTATTAACGGAGGTGTTTTGAAAAGAAAAAAAATGTTCCCATGACAGTATCCTTTTAAACATCTCTGACGTATGGCTTTTGCAATGCCAATACAATATCAGAGTAGTCTAGAAAGACTTCAATGAAATCCTCTCTGTAGATTGCCCAAAATAGCCTTCTTTATAAAAGAGAGGCTAGAATGAATGGTTTAAAGGACATCAGATTACAATTTACAAGACGATTGAGCTGCCCCCATGGGCCAGCAGTGCTGATCAGACCACAGTGCCTGCAGCCAGGAGTCCTGGGCCTATCTCAGTCCCTGCAGCCAGGAGTCCTGGGCCTATCTCAGTGCCTGTAGCCAGGAGTCCTGGGCCTGTCTCAGTCCCTGCAGCCAGGGTTCGAGTGCACAGTTAAGTATCAGTGCCCATCTCACTGCAAAGCTTTGTCCCAGAAACAAGAAGGAATTGTATTGAACAGCAGACACATACTCCCTCCCTTGATCCCCGCACTTTCCTCTCACAGCAGCACCTACCTTTAGCAATCCCTTCCTTGCGCAATGTTGCCTCTCTCTGACATTTAAACTTTCTGACGCCCACAATTCTGTGTAACATTCAAACGCTCTGCTCCTTCCTCTGGATGGGCCGCAAAAGCTCCATATTGATACTTTGAGGAAGTCGTGACATGTAGAGGGAGGGATAGAATGATGTCATGTGGGGGCGTGTCTACACGCTGATCTCCCTCTTGACTCACCACGTGACAACCCAGCGATGGAAACAAACGAGTTGTGCGTGCGTGGGCTGGATAGTCTCTGAGCGTAGACGCTCAGTGCTCATATTAATTACCAGCTGAGAGGGAGGGCAGTGGTTATTCCCCGTTTGTGTCATGATGAAGGGACTTGTACTGTGTGTATGTGTGCCTGAACATTACAGTGGGGAGATATTGCCCTCCAGCTGTGTTTTTTAGAACTACACATCCCAGCTGCTGTCAGTTGTTAAAAGGCCAGAGTAAAATAGTATATTATCAGTGATGCTGCTCATGTTCATCATACTTTTATGTCTGGGCAGGTCTGAATGAAGGGATTAAATTACTGGAAAACCTTTCCCATAATCCCCCTGCACTCGCTTATCAGGGACACAATGGTATAGGTATTTTTCCAACTTCCATTCCACCCACTGCCACCGGTTGTTTCTGAGGTAATATGAGATCTACAAAATTAAGTAAGGTTTGCCTTTAGTTCTCCTTTGTGGGAACATTGAAGGAAACACCAATGTACTGCTCCAGCCTAATTTTTCTTTACATCTTGCCCCAATTATGATAGAAAATGAGGTCAGTATATTTTGTCTTTGTGGGTCTCCACATACTGTATACTTCAAAAACTTGAATTGTCTTTCTGCCAGCCAAAAAAAGCAATAACCCGTTCCCCCTATTCCTTAAGTATGTTATTCAAAGCACAGCCTGTTTGCTAGGCTACCTGGGATCCTAGCAACAAGATACCAGTTGACATCTCACAGTAGAACGCTCCAGAACAAATAGTTTAAAAACCCACAAAATATATAACACGATGACTAATTGAAAATACTCTTAAGGTGGCCATACACAGGGAGATCCGCTCGTTTGGCGACATCTCTCCCCCCCCCCCGATATGCCCGCACTGATGTAGTGATATCGAGCTGATCCGATCGTGGGCCCTAGGGCGGTCAGATCGTGGGACCACATCAACGAACAGATGAGGCCGTGATCCAATGGGATTTTTGATCTTGCCCGATAGATATTGATCGGGGACGCCCGTCGGATGGCCCCACAGACGGCCAATAGCCTGTAGACTCGGTCTGTCGCCAGCTTTTTATAGGCCCGTGTATTTGGGCCTTTAGAATACCAATTTACAAATAGAATAAGCACTATTACCAAGGAGCTGACTATTCTTGTGTCACTGAAACCACATGATTTGTTTGATTAGCTGAATAACCAATTCACTTCACTTTTTAAGTAGAGAGCATAATACCATTTAAAAATAATCTAAATAAAAGTAATACAAGCAGAGTGTCGCTAACTTTTCCTATCCATTATCTTTATAACAGTGTCTGGGCCTGCTAAATATATAATAACCTTTCCACAAGCATCTCAAGCGTATTGCATGCTCAGACATACACACAAAGCACAACTTAGCAAGAAATGAAGGAAATCATTACAATGCCACTTGCTACAAGTTTGTTGAGTAAGTTGTAAACAGTGAGTTCCTTCAACAGTGGTGGCGGCAAGTTTTGTAGTTTAAAGTTGGGGTGGGAGAAATACCATAGAGTAGACCATGTGACCTCGGTGCCCCACCCCACAACTGTGGAGTTTGCTGTATGGTTATGCCACTAGAGGAGAGCAGTACCTTTTAATAGATCAGATTTTATACTTTTTGTTTGAGGGGTTATGAAAGAGATGTAATGGTAGGGGACATTTATTATGACAAGGCAAAAGGTTGCCCTTTTAGTGCATATTCTAAAATCCACTGCATCCAGGGTCTGGCGGAACTCTGTACCAAGTGCTTGTAAAAAAAGCAATCTAGGCATAGGTTGTAGTGCCCTGTCCCGACTAACTGCCACAGGGCCTACATGCCTCCAACAGTGAATGCTGCAAATGCTGTATTCATAGAGATAAAGAGGTTATGAGCAAGTGAAACAAATTCTGCCAATGAAACAATACATCACTCACACTCTCAGCATTGGTTGAATTAGCACATGTTTATACATGTGAGCAGTAACGCCACGTCAAGGCTTCAACCCTGTTACCGGCACGCCGGGTGTAACGCCTCACACAACAGGACAAACGTGACAAACAAAGACAACAAACGAGGCTTAAACTGCACGTGTCTATGTCCCACCCTTTGCTCATTTAACATCAAAACTTACCAGGACAAGGTAAAAACCCCATCTTACTTCAGATGGAAAAAACCCTTGATCTGGATTTCTACACAACTATGAGTACTATAGAGCTATATAAATAACTAACTTCCAGGACAAGGTAAAAAAAAACCCATCTTACTTCAGATGGAAAAAAACCCTTGATCTGGATTTCTACCCAACTATGAGAACTTTAGAACTATATAAATAACTAACAGGGTATTGGTTCCATAGACATGATGTGCAGGAAGACAAAGCAGGCTGTGATCTTAGACTCTGCTTTGCCTTCTGTTACACCCTTATCCTTTCATATCTCACGTTCACTCACACATTCGCTCACATAAAGATACCCACCTATACTTACGTGTGATGTGCCAAATGAGTGACTGCCCCTCATAATTCTAGGCCTGATGTTACCCAACAGTCTCATACCCTGGAAGATGGAATCCCAGGTGAAGGTGGAGCCGATGGTTGAAGCAGGAATCGCAAGAGATGATCTGGCCTTCATGCAGCAAGCGGAAAAGTTCTTGCAGCCCACAATCATGCCCATTGTCCCATAAAACCTGTGCTGATGGAATAGTAAATTGTTTTTATTGGCTGGATTAAACGCCTACACATACTTACGTCAGCCAGGTGGAACTTTGAAATGAGAAGCCGGGAATGGTGTCACTGCCCCCTGATGTTCCTTCATCCTCCTTGTACTCCAGGAATGACAGCTTCTCTTTACACGGCTGGAATAGGTCTGGTGGTGGCTGCATTAAAAGGGAAAAATTATTTTAATCAAGACAATGCTAAATATCTATAATGAACAAGAGAACAGTCATTGGATTCGCTTTTAGAAATCCATATGAAGCATTTTGATTCTATTAATATAGCACTTTGAGTTTGTTTGCCATGTATTTCACATTACTATACAAAGTAGATTACAATTGCAAAATACAACATTTGCAGATGGCAGCATTATACTGTTTGCCTGTGCAGAGACTTCTTTTGTAGATCTCAGTGCTATAACAACCCTAGTGGTTTAAAATATTCAGAGCTTTTTTTTTTGTATGGGATATTGTGGGGCTAATTTAAAACAGATTTGGAAGAATCCAGAAGGTTCAGACATTTTAATAATCTTATTACCTGTACCCACAGAGCATCCCTTCAGCCTTATATGTATAGGTTTTCCTATAGGGTTAAATACAAGTTCCACAAACTAATGCCACTGCTTTCTGACTTCACTAGTCAATGCTATAATCATTTGTGATTATTATTCCCCAACCATGTACTTACTGTTCTCGGCTGGTAAGGGGGTTGCAATCCTTCCTCTTCCAGCGCCGCCCAATCGATAGCTTTGTAGAATGGGTGGCATCTGATGTTTCCTCGAACACCAAGGCGTTGCTTCCGATTCTTTTCTAGTAGCTAAAGGATGAATGGACAATTATTTAAATCCCAGCAAATTGAGCAGAAATGGAGAATACATTTATTAGTGAATATGTCAATACTTTTATCCCTCTGCCATTACTCACCTGCCCCAGAAGATGTTTTAGATCTTCATCCAGCCAGTCGGGTATATTGGGTTCATGGTTTTTGATGGAACAAATGAGCTGATCCATGTTCCCGCTGTTGTGAAACGGTGACATTCCAGTGGTTATTTTGCAGATGGTGATGCCAAATGACCACCAGTCTACTGCTGCATTGTATGTTTTTCTGTTCAGCATCTTAGAAAAGAAAAAGAATCATTTACCAAGTTGTAAAATGTTGCTTTTAAGTAAGTATACTGGGATAATTTTGGCAACAGAGTTTAACGGATTCAGATGCCCATTGAGCATATGGGGGTAAATTTATCAAAGAGTGAAGTTCCGCCACTAGAGTGAAATTCCGCAGCTCTCAATTCATTTCTATGGGATTTTGAAAGGCGTATTTATCAATGGTGAAGTGAAAGTTCACCCTTTGATAAATACGCCTATAAAAATCCCATAGAAATGAATGGAGAGTGGCGGAATTTCACTCTAGTGGCGGAACTTCACTATTAACTTCACTCTTTGATAAATATACCCCATGGAGTGTAATGAGTAATGCATGTGACCAGTTGGTTTCTCTAGTGTGGATCAGAACTGTCACATTTGCCAGAGCCCAGTAAGTGCTGTATGGGTATAAGGCCCGGATTTGTGGTGAGGCTACCAAGGCCCGGGCCTAGGGCGGCAAATTATTAGGGGAGCACCAGTGCTCTGACATGTGTGCTTACTGCGGTGTGGGAGGTGGGTGCTAGGACTGCACGGTTGGCCCACAGATAGGGGCGCCCCCTATCCAAATCCGGCCCTGATGTGTATAGCTCAGTCACAGGTAATAGAAACCATGTCAGCAAATATGGATGATGCCTGGCAATATGTGAGTGACACCAAAGCTCTATGTAAAGATGAGAAAGTAATACAAATGTTTATCATATAAGTGAAAAAAATGTTATGCTGTTAAGCTGGTTCTCTCCACAGGCCTATTAGCTACCAGTAACTACAGTATATTTACTCTTGGTATATTGATGTGCTGTTTAGCATGGCTATTTTATATGTCTGTAATAAATACAGCCTGTGAAAGCACTGACATGAAGGTATATTCACAGACAGAAAATAAATACCCATGTAAATAATCTCTAATTGCATATCTCACCTCTGGCGCCATGTATTCTATGGTTCCGGCCCGGCCAGTTGTTAGGTCACCATCAAAGATGCTTTGCTTTGCCAGGCCAAAGTCACAGATTTTAACGTGTCCTTGATGGTCCAATAGAACATTCATGGGTTTGATGTCTCTGTAATATAAAGATAAAAGGAGAAATAAAAAAAGATGAAGGCTGCTGATTTGCAGAGCAACCTGTGTGCGGCCTCTGCTGTAGAATGTTACAGAAATGAAGACATTTATACTGACCGATGGATAATCCCGAGGCCGTGCAGGTATTGTAGGCCGCAAATCATCTCCGCAGAGTGGAACCTTTTAAACAGGGAAATAATGGTTAAATTAACTGGAATTCATTAGCTTTCTTTTAAGAAAATGAGAAAAATTTTTTTAAATTTGACTATGATGCTCCCTAGTGCAGAAGTGTACACATTTTATAAACCTTCTTATAGGCACAAATGGTATAAAGCTATCTATAAGTCATATTGTACTAGTGCCATGTAATACTTACCGTACTCTCTCTATGGGCAGCGTCCCGTGTCGCTTCAGCTCATCCTCAAGGCTTCCCCCACTCAGGTACTCCATTACAAAGAAGGCATGCCACTGGTTACAAAGACAAATGGAAAGAGTGAAGGAGAGAAGGAAACACTTACAACAACATAGGGTAGTACATATTTTATTAATTACATTAAAGGGGTGGTTCACCATTGAGGTAAATTTAGTATATTGTATCTTAGCAATTGGTCTTCATTATTTATATGTTTTACTTTTTTAGTTATTTGCCTTTTTCTTCTGACCCTTTCCAGCTTTCAAATGGGGGTCACTGACCCCATCTAAAATCAAATGCTCTGTAAAGCTACACATTTATTGTTATTGCTACTTGTCATTACTCATCTATTCATGCCCTCTCCTATTCATATTCCTGTCTCTTATTCAAATCAGTGCATGGTTGCTAGGGTACTTTGGACCCTAGCAACGAGATTGCTGAAATTGCAAATTGGAGAGCAGCTAAATAAAGAGCTGAAGAACTCAAAAACCACAAATGAAAACCAATTGCAAATTGTCTCAGAATATCATTCTCTACATCATAAGAAAGTTAATTTAAAGGTGAAACAACCCCTTTAATATAAAGCCAAATAAGGTGGGCCAAAATATCTGTTTTTGTACTTGCTGCACAATAAGAACAACATATGAAATGTGAATATATGGCATTAGATCATTAATATTGTGGGTAGTTTGAGGATATCCTGCATGTTGTTATTAAACCCTGCAGGCAGAATGCAGTACTGGATATATAAATCCTGCATGAACATGTAAGGGGTGTACAAGGCAAGGAGGCATTATATTATGTGTATGGAACTATACTATATAATCAGTTTGGTTATTATATGTGTCATGTCATTTGTAATGGTCAGGACCGCCATCAGAAATCGCAGGGCCCCATACGACAAAATTCCCTGGGCTGCACCCACTGCAAGCCCCACCTACAGTTCCGCCCCCCACCACACAGTAAAAAAACAAAAAAATATTGGTGGCTAGGGTTCCCACATGTTAATAAAAAGATATTGGTGGTCAGGGCCCCCCATAAAAAAACATTTGTGGCTAGGGCTCCCCCCATTAAAAAATATTGGTGGCTAGGACCCCACATGAGAAAAATAATTGGTGGCCAAAATTAGTGGCCAGGGCCCCCCCCCACATTATAAGAAAATTGGTGGCCAGGGCCCCTTAAACATCCATGCCTTCCAGAAGTCAGCAGCTCTCAGAAAGATGGGGGGCCCAGATAATCAAGTAAGTGTGGTGTGGCAGGGCCCCCTTACCCTCGGGGCCCCCTACAACTCTCCCCCCTGTCCCCCCCTGATGGCTGCCCTGGTAATGGTTATAATATATATAATATATGGGACATTATGTAAGGGGATCAGATGTATGACTAAAGCCATCATCTAGGGGATACAGAGGAACAGTATTACAAACTAAATGGCAATATGGAGTCAATGTTGTACCTGGGTTTGAAAAGCGGCAAAGCCTTGGCAAAGAAATGGGCTGTGTCTGCCGATGTTCAGCACTTGAGACTCTGAGAGAAGGCTGCTGTAATCTGGGAGCTCTCGTTTGCCGACAGATTTTACAGCCACATATGGCCTCCTGTCTCCTAACGAAGCCAGCATTACCTAAAAAAGCAAGAAAAAAGTTATTACTGTGTATTTTAAGCACAAAGATGCAGGCCCGGATTTGTGGTGAGGCCACCAAGGCCCGGGCCTAGGGCGGCAGGATTTTAGGGGGCAGCATGCTGCCCAACCACACCCAGATTGGTTCAGAAACACTGGGGATGCTCAGGAGATACAATAGTTTTTTTAATTTCCCGTGCGGCAATCCTCATTATTCTGGTCCCGGTGATGAAAATTTGAGCGAATACAAGGGAGGGGACGGTGGCGACAAATGATAGCGGGCCATGGGGTGCCGCTGTGTAAATCTGGCCCTGCTAAAATGGAAATTTTCCCCAGCGCACAACATTTTTTTGCTTTCTACCACATTTCCCCCCCACAAAAAATTGTGTTTAATGGAAACCAATCACTTACTTTGCCATATCCTCCTGCTCCCAACTTAGAGTAGAAGTTGTAACTGGAGATACTGAGCGGGTTTAGCCTTGAAGGTTGAGCTTCTGCACTCACAGGTCCAGCTTCTCCTAGAAAGGAAAATAAATGTTATTTGCACCTTATTGAATAATAATAGTTAATGAAGAGCTCCCATAGTTAATAGTTCAATAGCTAATAATGAATTTTGATGCTCCCATGTACTGCACTTAATGCACTGTAAAACTGTAACTCTTCTTTCACAAACAGCACAGGAGAACCTTTTCAAATGGTTAAAAGACAAATTGTGGCCATTGCATGGTTCCGGCCCAGCCAGTTGATAGGTCATCATCAAAGATGCTAGGCCAAAGTCACAGATTTTATCATGTCTTTGATGATCCATGTGCATTATTCCAGGGTCCATGTGTTCTGCATTAGCTCATACATATTACAAACTATATCTAAAATAAGATCCACTTTCTGCAGATGTTTAAAGACCCAATGCAGGCAGATCCCCCAAATTTTATAGGATGGAAAGCAGAGGAGATTTATAAAAAGCTCATGAATTAACATAGGTGCTAAATTACAGTTGCCAGTAGCAACCAATTAGCTATTAGCTTTAAACAATCGACTACTAGTTAGCAAATATTAGAAAATGAAAGCACTGCTTTTATTAGTGGGTATCGCAACTGGTGCAATTTAGAATTTAAAAAATCTACCCTATAGGATTAAGTAGTAAATACTGCAAAACTGGTACATGTCTAGTCACTGATACCAACCAATCAACAGAAAGTATTTACTGGTCAAAGGCAAACATCTCATTGGCTATTATGGGTCCTTGCACCTAGGGAACGTTTTTTTATATAGAACATACTGTAGATGTTAAATTGCATCAGAGCAATTACCCATAGGAATCAATCAGATATTTCATTTCAAGTTCAAATACACAGCTCCAAGCTGCTTGCTGTTTGATTCCCTTTGACTGTTGCCTTTATAATTAGTTATTATGACCAACATGTATTTATAAAACACCAACAAATGTCACAATGCTTTACAATAAACCAGTGTATATAATAACATACAGTACCAAAAATCCTACAGAAACAAGCAAATACCAATATGAGTAAAGAGGGCCCTCAATCTATATATTTGATTTTATGTTACACTTATGTCAGTATCTGGGTCCTAAACAGTGATTGCACCAGTAAATTAGAGGCAGTTGGCAATCATGTGACCTACTCATTTTTGCTATTTAGGCATTTTTAAGTGATTTTTCTTTAACCTTCATCAGTCTCCTGCCTTCTCCGTTTCTTCTCCCTGTAGCACTCAACTTGCAGATGGTCATCTACATCCTCTCTCTCTTCTTCTTTCTGTTTTTTTCCTTCCTCTTCTTCGGTGGTCTTTACTTTTCTTCACCTTTTGAGGACTGCGGATCTGAATCTTTGAGAACAGAAGGTATGCTCTCCTCCCTGCAGCCCTTACCTGGCAGCTGTTTCTCCAAGCTGCTCTCTCTCTTCTCCTTCTGGTTTTCTTCTCCATGTTCTTTCTTCTTTTCTTCACCTTTGAGGGCTGGGGGTCTGAATCTTTGAAACCCGAGGTATGCTCTCCTCCTGCAGCCCTTCTCTGGCAGCTGTTTCTCCAAACTGCTCTCTCTCCTCTCCTTCTGGTTTTCTTCTCCCTCTTCTCATGGTCTTCTTTTCTTTTCTTCACCTTTGAGGGCTGGGGGTCAGAAATCTTTGAAACCAGAGGGTATGCTCTCCTCCCTGCAGCCCTTCTCTGATAGCTGTTCTCCAAACTGCCTCTCTATCTTCTCTTTTCTGGCTTTCTTCTTGCTCTTCTTCATGGTCTTCTCTTCTCTTCTTCTCCTTTGAAGGTGGGGGATCCGAATCGATGGAATTAGAATGTATTCTCTTCATATTCTCTTGAAATCCACTGGAGCTCTCTCTTCTCTTCTGCTTCTTCTCTCTCTGACGCCTGTCACACCAACTGTCATAACGGTTGAGGTCTCTTGCTTAGTGGAAGGTGCCACCTGATGAATCATCACCTGGGCACAGGCTGTAAGATAACATTGCAGTGGCAGAGCCAGGTACAGTCAGTTATAGTTACAGTGTACTCTTATTCAGCAAGTCTACAGTATATCCATAAGATTAGGAAGTGCAGATAGCAACCCCTAGCCATTATATTCGTTTATCGCTTTCCTATACTTCATTCCATTTGTCCAGTCTGTGTCTAGATTCAAGAATCTGATTCGGAGCTGTTTAATATATGAAAGTCCATTCACATTGGCTTTTATAAGCATGGGAAGTAATTTACTGTCATTGTCACTGTCAATTCACTGGCATGAAATGGATTTTACCCCATATTAGGATATTTACATACCCAAAGTGCAGGGTTAAGAAAATGAAATAGCATCATTACAGGAATTATTACAAGGTCAGTCACATCCCACTCCCTATTTTAATTTATTACCTAGAGTTCCAATAAACAATACAATAAGGGGTCCCTTCAAAAGATAAATATGTAGAATGACACAGTGTTAACCTTTGGTTTCTGCGACTCCAAGGGCAAATTCACTAACCTCCAGAAATTCGCCAGCAACGGCTTTGCTCACACGGTGGCGAAGTTTCGCTAGCGATATAGATATAGATATATAATATAATAATATATATATATATATATATATATATATATATATATATATATAATATATATATATATATATATATATATATATTATATATATATATATATATGGTGTGTGTGTGTTTCCCATGGCTGAGTGAGTATGGGGGAAAAATCCACTGCTTTATGATTCACATATTTCATTAGTCAATGCTATTCACCCAGGGCACTTAGCATTTCTGATTTGTATTTCCCAACCAGCAATTGAGCGGTAATAGAGCATAATAAATTTTTGAATGAGGCAATACTATCCTTCTGTCAGTATTTACCTGTCCCAGAAGATGTTTTAGATCTTCATCCAGCCAATCAGGTATCTCTGGATCACAGAATTTGATGGAATTAATAAGCTCCTTGGTGTCACTGTTGTTGAAGGGTGACATACCAGTGGCCATTTCACAGATGGTGACACCAAACAACCACCAGTCTACTGTTGCATTGTATGCTTTTCTCTTTAGAATCTGAAAAGAAAAAAAATCACTTACCAAGTTCGAAATGTCACCTTTTAATTATGTCTGCTGGGATAATATTGGCAACAGAGTTTAATGGATTCAGCTGCCCATTAAGCATATGGAGTGCAGTGAGTAATGCATGTGACCAGTTAGTTTCTCTAGTGTGGATCAGAATTGTCACATTTGCCAGAGCCATGCCCATGCTGTATGGGTATAACTCAGCCACAGGTAATAGAAACGGTGTCAGCAAATATGGATGTTGTCTGGCAAAATGTGAGTGGCACTAAAGCTCTGTGAGTGAGTTATAGAAATGTTTTATGATGCAGTTTAGCTGATTCTGTCCACTGGCCTATTAGCTACAAGTACTTACAGTACATTTACTCTTGGTATATTGATGTGCTGTTTAGCATGGCTATTTCATATGTCTGTCATAAATATAATCTGTCAAAGTGAATGCTAACATGCAGGTATATTCATAGATACATATAAAATATATAAAAATGAATGTGGCTGTTAATGGCAAGTAAATAATAATACACGTTGGGGTTCATTAGGAACCCTGAGTGTATTCAATTGTAACTTTCTGGTGCTCCTATTCCTAAAAAAAATTATCGGTCTGTGGATCTTTCTTTGTAAATGTCCCACCGCCATCTTCTTAGAACTTCCTTAGCCTCCGTAATAGTGCATATAATAGTTACGAAAACGTAACTATTATATGCATGCTCAAGTCTAGGAATCTGAAGAAGCCACAATAGAGCCTACATATATATATATTTATTATATATGTAACCTGGCAGCCTGGAAATCTATAAAGAATGAACTCTGCAGTTTCTTTCAAACAGTAGGTATCTAACACCCCCTCCCCATGTACTACTTTCATTATTTGTCCAACAGAGGAACCTCTATGTCTTTGAAAGACATCAACTTGAATTTGTATTCTATTCTGTTACCCTCCTATACTTGCTTTTATTGTAAAAAAACTGTAATTGCATATCTTACCTCTGGCGCCATGTATTCCATGATTCCGGCCCAGCCAGTTGTTAGGTCGCCATCAAAGATGCTCTGCTTTACCAGGCTGAAGTCACAGATTTTAACGTGTTTTTGATGGTCCAATAAAATATTCAGGGTTAGCTGTCTCTGTAATATAAAGATAATGAAGCTAGTGACCCTTATACAGTCCCTATTAATTTCTTAAACTTAATGTATGTATGTTTCAGTAGGTTTGTCTGAGATCCAAATGCGATTTTGAGCTTTAAAGTCAATCACATCCTGCTGATCTTTTCCCATTAATTAAATGGGAGGTTCAATACGTTTTAACCCAATTAATTGCTCTTAATAGTAATTGGGGCTTTTAAGGGTTCCTTGAAAAATAAATAAATATATAGATACAGAATATACAGATACATTTGAATGGCACTAATTATTTTCCAAACCAATGGACTGGGACATAGGACAGACTAGATTTCTAGAGTTGCTAAGAGAACACAATAGTAATAATAGTAATGTTTTACTTTCACCATGATTATTCAGCATAGATTATTGAGTTAGGTTATTTGTATCAAATATATATACTGTATATATAAGTACTATAAGGGAAAGAAAGAAGTGGAAATAATAAATCACAGAGCTGTATATAACAATGCTCAAACAGTGCCTTGTGGTCAGTAAGGGGCACCTTAATGGCAGATCTTGATCAGACATCAGCTTTGCTGGTTTACTTGCTGCATTAGGCTATGCTGATC
>NC_054384.1:19695000-19760000 GCF_017654675.1 Xenopus laevis | reverse complement strand
TACAGCTACATCTTTAATGAACAAAACCCTTCAGGGCAAAATGCACTTCCAGGCTCATTAAAGAAAATAAAGTTGCAAGGCTGGTGCACTTCCCAGTTTGATCATAATAAAACTGCGGTATATGCTTAAGCACAATGGCGCATTCCACCTTCCTTAAAAGATTCTTAAAGCATATTTGTCAGGTTTTAAATATTTAAGAAACAGTGCACGATAATTGTATCTAGTTTAAATTGGTTCCTCTACCCAAATAAGGATGCAAGTTTGCTATAAAGAAAAGGGAAAATAGAATACAATTATATGTTCTACTCTATATCAGAGCCGCATATAATGGTGTACATGTTGCTGCAAAATGTTGCTTTATAGAATATAACATTTGGGATAATCCGTTTATAAGGTTTGGAAAAACTTTCACAGGCCCTTTTACAGTGAGAAAAGCGAAAAAGGACCGCACATGCTCACCGCTCTCCCCTCAGGTCAGGTGCTCAATCAGACAGTGTCCCCACTGTAAATACAACAAAGACTCGAAAGGCAGACGGCACTTCTGAAAATGGGGTTTATTGGAGTTCCTTTCCAGCAGGAACTCCAATAAACCCCATTTTCAGAAGTGCCGTCTGCCTTTCGAGTCTTTGCCCTCTAAGTGAATTTTCAAGAGATCCCCATTACTTTTGGCCACATGCAGCCCATTCATTTTAAGACTCTTTTACAATGACGTAAATTTGGGAGCTTGCCCCCACCCCCGCCAAATTTTTTCCCCAGGGCCAACATTGCAGGTGACTGCAGTGCACGCAAAATCTCTGCTTACCTGTCCCGCAAGAGAAAATTGTGGGTGGCCTGAGATTTTGCATGCACTCGAGTTGCCCGATAAAAAACCCCTACAGAGGAATCAGACTTGGGACCCCACCACAGCCAAGGGGTCTGCCTTCTCTGTAATAGCACCACTTGTTTTTTTACCTAAGTTCTCCTAAGTGGACTGACAATTAGTATGGGCCTCTCTTTCCTCATAATGGGTTTACCTATTAATGGATATGTTGTATATACTGTTATAGGTGCAGTAATTGTCACCCAAATCTCACATTATCTGGCCTTCATGGCATCTATCCTAAATCTAAGGCTTTTGGACTGGACCACTAGTCATCCTCCAAAGGCCCCTTAGGAAGGCCAACCCCAATCTCATGGTTTTAATTGGAGCTGTGAGCAAAACTGAGACCTTCAGTTGTGAGAAGCACAACTCATACGGGTCCAGCATTCACCATTGTGATAATTAGTAACCTAATATACTCTCAGATCTGCTCATGGGACCCCCAAATTATGCCCAATGGCTTTACAATTGTTTAAAAGGATTTACAAATATATTAAGGGTCACAATTAAATTGAGGGTCTCTCATGGACATGCTAATAAGCAGTATCGTTGAACTGACATGTACACAGGGGCGATTCTTGCTATAATGCCGCCTGAGGCGGCCTTCTTTCGCCGCCCCCTTCCCTCCTCCCGGCACTAACCTTTATAGCGCCGGAGAGGGCAGGGGCGGTCCGCGACGATTCGTGCAGAGAGCGCAATAGCGCTCTCTGCGCTAGAAGAGCCGAATTTCCGGTTTGAAAACCGGAAATTCGGCTCTTAGTTACCAGGAGCGGCATTTTTGCCGCCCCTGGCAACCAGGGGGGCGCTGCTGCCTGAGGCGAGTGTCTCAACTCGCCTCATTGGTGGAGCGCCCCTGCATGTACACCATGAAAACATGTCCTCTCTTAATTATGTTTAATAGACCAAAGGTACATATTAACAGGCAGATTTCCCACAGAGAGTGGCCTATAAAGGATTCATCTAATTTAGTCTTGACACCGAAAGCAGAATTCTCTAGCAACTCCATGATACTCCAACATACATTTCCTCCATTATAGAGAGACTTTCATGTAAACAACCAGCAATGCTCCCATACTCTGCAAGAGCTAAAATAAATTGTTCAGGTTAAATGCACTTTTCCACCTGATGGAAGAGCTAATACTTTATATCTGCTTTTTTTACCTGGGAAAACCTGTGCTGGAATAGGTTTATGGTATCTTTCAGTACAGGCTGTGAAAAGAAAAAGGGTGCTGTGCCTGTTAAAGAGAATTACACCCCGTGGATTCCTAGGCCACAGCCATTGAATGGGGTTTTTAATGGGACTAAAAACAAGAGGAGCCATGGGAATAGCAGGAATTCAGAAGAAACTTGTGGCCAACATTAGGGATGTAGCGAACGTCGGAAAAAAAGTTTGCGAACATATTCGCGAACTTGCGCAAAAATGCGAGCGGTTCGCGAACGGTTCGCGAACCCCATAGACTTCAATGGGAAGGCGAACTTTAACATCTAGAAAAGACATTTCTGGCCAGAAAAATGATTTTAAAGTTGTTTAAAGGGTGCAACGACCTGGACAGTGGCATGCCAGAGGGGGATCAAGGGCAAAAATATATCTGAAAAATCTGCCTGTGTGTGCTTGGAAGAGATAGTGTAGGGGGAGAGCTGTTAGTGATTTCAGGGACAGATGATAGTAAGTTTGCTGGCTAGTAATCTGCTTGATACTGCTCTGTATTGGAGGGACAGAAGTCTGCAGGGATTTGAGGGACATTTTAGCTTAGGTAGCTTTGCTGGCTAGTAATCTACTGTTCTCTTTAAACAACTGCCATACGTTGACCTTGTAGGCATTGTTTGCCCAGTTTTTTTGGACGCAGCCACTGAAGCACAGTTGCCAGAAAAAATATGCCATATAAATGCTGAAAATAGTCATTTTTCGCCATACGTTGACCTTGTAGACATTGTTTGCCCAGTTTTTTTGGACGCAGCCACTGAAGCACAGTTGCCAGAAAAAATATGCCATATAAATGCTGAAAATAGTAATTTTTCGCCATACGTTGACCTTGTAGACATTGTTTGCCCAGTTTTTTTGGTTGCAGCCACTGAAGCACAGTTGCCAGAAAAAATATGCCACATAAATGCTGAAAATAGTCATTTTTTGCCATATACGTTGAGTCAACGTATGGCAAAAAATGACTATTTTCAGCATTTATATGGCATATTTTTTCTGGCCTCTGTGCTTCAGTGGCTGCGGCCAAAAAAACTGGGCAAATAATGCCTACAGGGCAAATAATGCCTAAAAGGTCAACTTATACACTACTACAGCGGTAGTAAAATAAAAAAAAGTAAAATAAAAAAAAAATGAATATTAAAAAAAAAAATTAAAGTTGGTGCTGCTGAACTACTAGGAGCAGCAGATTAGCACACCAGTCCCACTCCCCAACACTGCTAGACTAATAGCACTGGGCTCTTATAGTAGTAGTAGTAGTAGTAGTAAAACAACAAAAAAATAAATAAAAGCAGTCCTTACAAGGACTACTGTTATTGCAGCAGTCAGCAGATGAGATCAGAAGCAGGACAGCTGCCCACTGCAGCTACATACAGAGCACTGCAGTAGAAGGTAGATTACTAGCCAGCAAAGCTACCTAAGCTAAAATGTCCCTCAAACCCCTGCAGACTTCTGTCCCTCCAATAACAGAGCAGTATCAAAACGATTACTAGCCAGCAAACTTTCAACTGTCCCTGAAATCACTAACAGGCAGCAGCTCTCTCCCTACACTATCTCTTCAGCACACACAGGCAGAGTGAAAAAACGCTGCAGGGCTTCGGTTTTTATAGGGAAGGGGAGTGGTCCAGGGGAGAGCTTCCTGATTGGCTGCCATGTACCTGCTGGTCTGGGGTGAGAGGGCAAAAAAAAGCGCCAACAATGGCGAACCCAAAATCCGGCGAGCGCGAACACCCGATGTTCGCGCGAACAAGTTCGCCGGCGAACAGTTCGCGACATCTCTAGCCAACATATGGATGTTTAGGTAAACCTAACATTTCTGTCCAAGCCATTTATTTCTCACAGAAGCTTAGAGAAACAAATGAATAATGAATATACTTCTGCCTTTCATAATTCTGAGCTTTCTGGATAATGGGTTTCCAGATAACAGCTCCCATGAAACCTGTTATCTGGTAAACTCCAAATTAAGAAAAGGCCATCTGCTATAGACTCCATTATAATCAAATAAGCCACATTTTTAAAAATGATTCCCTTTTTATCTCTAATATTTAAACAGTACCCTGTACTTGATCCAATGTAAGATATAATATATTAATCCTTATTGGAAGCAAAACCAGCCTATTGGGTTTATTTAATGTTTACATGATTTTCTAGTAGGCTTAAGGTATGAAGATCCAAATTACAGAAAGATTTTGGATAACAGGTCCCACCCACATGTATGTATATATATATATATACATACACACACAAATACAAGAGGTCCCCTGCACTCAACCCATTATCAATATATTAAGGACATTAAAACATGTTGTGCCTTAAGCAACATATATAAAAGGGGCGATGTATAAAAAAGAGGTGCTGGAAGCCCACTACAACCAACCAGCAAGCAAGCAAGCTATTTACATATTTACATCTAATTGCTTTTTTTGGTTATTAGACAAAAAAGCTGTTTTTATGTTGACAGTAAAGCCTGACATTCAAGATATGGGCCTAGTTTTGAAGTACTGACTTGCCTGTCATTAGACTTGCACCCCACGCAAAGGCACCTGCACCTTCCCCTGACTTGATCCCTGCCACCTATGCTTGGTATCCCTCACATTCCAGATTTCCTCTGCTCAGCATTGCCACCTGCTGGGCCAAGCTTCAGTTCCAGTCATTTATAAAAGGCAGCAAAGGCATGTGCCTAGGGTCCCGGTCAGGCCCGGATTTACAAACTTGCCGCCCCTAGGCCGGCTCTACTCATCGCCCCCGCTCCCCTGCCGGTGCCGTCCCCTTCGCTTCCCCTGTCCAGCAATGTTACCTCCACTTCTGGTTTCCCCCTGTCCAGCGATGTCCCCTTGCCTTCCAGGGCCTTCCGCTTTCTGTGCGTGCGCATGCGCATAGCTTAACACTCGGGAACAGCACTGTGCCGTCCCCTTCGTTTCCCCCTGTCCAGCACTGTCGCCTCCACTTCTGCTTCCCCCTGTCCAGCGATGTCCCTCCCCTTTCAGGTGCCGTCCTCTTAGTTCCCCCTCAGTGTGTGCGCATGCATGCGCACATCTTAACACTTGGGAACAGCACTGGAGACTGACGTGAGTCTCCACTGCTAGTTACTGATGCGGCCGCCCCTGAAATTGCGCCGCCCTAGGTTTGGGCCTATGTGGCCTTGCCACAAATCCGGGCCTGGTCCCGGTTGATCTCATCCAGCTGCACCAAAGATATGTGTCTTTTCTGCCTACCACTAGTTCCAGTCCTGTCTGTCACCTTACAACAAGAAGGAAATTCCCTTGAGGGAAGTTGCATAATAAAGCAATGTATAAATACATTTGTGAACCATTACATACAGATAACCATAAACCATGTTATCATTATAGAAAGAGATTCCTGCCCCTTCTGCAAAGTCATGTCGGTAGCATTAGTCCGCACTGAAGCCAGCTGGAATATAATTTAGAAGTCTTGTTGTGAAAACATTTGAGTGGATATTACCCATGAATATTATTTACTAGATTATACCAAGAGGCTCACCTCGTCCTTGTCATTGCTTTCAAAACATTATTTCGTTTTTGACATAACGGAAAATAAATGGGTTTCCAGCTCCTACAGATTCCCCGCTATGCCTTCTGCTGGATCTGCATATGTGAAGAGATGGAGCTTTTAGTGATGAGTTATACTGTAATCAGATAAGTAAATCTGCATGCAGGAATGATACTAATTAGTTTTAATAGTCTACCAATATGCCCCGAGACTTTAAGGAGAAGATGTAAATCTGCTTGAGATAAATATTTTTAACTGCTAAATTTACGGGAGATGATGCGAAATATGGAGAACAGATTGGAAAATGGTTCTTACTTAGACTAATGCAATATGCAGAAAGTAAAAAAACAGCAAAACAAGAAAAAGAGTATTACTATAAAAACAGCAAAAAAATCCACTATATATTTTTTTAAAAAAATCCTTTTCCTGTACTTTAATGGATGATTATTTTTGGTTTATTGCAGACTTTGGTATGCTATACATTTACATACATATAACATAATACTATTCTAATTGGCTCCCTTTGATGTCTTAGAGATTTCATTATACAGGTATTGGACCTGTTATCCAGAATGCTAGGAACCTGGGGTTTTCCGGATAACGGATCTTTCCGTAATTGGGGTCTTCATGCCTTAAGTCTACTAGAAATTCATTTAAACATTAAATAAACACAATAAGCTGGTTTTGCTTCTAATAAGGATTAATTATCTTAGTTGGGATCAAGTACAAGCTACTGTTTTATTATTACAAAAAAAAAAATTTGGATTGTTTGGATAAAATGCAGTTTATGAGAGACAGCCATTCTGTAATTCGGAGCTTTCTGGATATCGGGTTTCCGGATAAGGGATCTTATACCTGTACTGATATTCTCAGAAACAAGGGTGACTGTTACCTTTGAACTTGTAGCTTAAATATATTTGTCGGCTTCTTCCTTGTATTATACCTCCGCAACACAGGTACAGGTTCAACTGGAAGCAATAGTAGCAGTAGCAAGGAATAGCCTATGAGGCAGATAAACTGCGCAAAGTGAATTTTATTGTTTGCACAACATGTTTCGAACCTCCCAGCTCATTGTCCATTGTAGCTTGCACTTGAAGGAGGCTCGAAACATGTTGTGCAAACAATAAAATTCACTTTGCGCAGTTTATCTGCCTCATAGGCTATTCCTTGCTACTACTACTATTTCTCATCCACCCTAAGTGCTATAACATAAGGGGCACATAATCATACCCCTACTCATTTGCAGAGCACTTGTGGCAGGGTATTTGAGCTCAGCCTGGTCTTTGCACTTGGCTCTTAATCCACAATGGAGCTCTCAGACAGCCTGGCATGTTCTTTAGTTGCAAAGGGATAGTACTTGCAAGCACTTTTCTTCATTTTGAGATACTTCGCCAATGAGGCGACTTGAGGCTGTCGCCTCAGGCGGCAGCACCCCACAAGGTACCAGGGGCAGCAAAAATGCTGCTGCTGGTACTTTAAGAGTGAATTTCCGGGGGGGGGGCAGCAGCTACTGCTGCTGCCTCAGGCGGCGGGGGGGCCAAGATCACCCCTGGGCACCTGCCATCTGAACTCAGCCAGGACAAAAGAAAGATATTCTTGTAGACAGACACTAGGGATAAAATTCAACAATTATTGATACCTCAGGTTATCCAATATTAACAATCCCAAATAGCCCAGCCTTTCTTCATGTTCAAGATCCCAGTCACTCTAAACCAGTGATCCCCAACAAGTGGCTCTTGCACAACATGTTGCTCTCCGACCTCTTGGATGTTGCTCTCAGTGGCCTCAAAGCAGGTGCTTATTTTTGAATTCCTGGTTTGCACAAAAACCATGTATACTGCCAAAAAGAGTCTCCTGTAGGCTGCCAGTCCACATTGGGGCTATCAATAGCTAATTACAGTTTATATTTGGTACTCAGTAACTTTTTGCATGCTCATATTGCTCTCCAACTTTGTTAATATTTGAATATGGCTAACGGATAAAAAAGGTTGGGGACCTCTGCTCCAGACTTTTTTTATTTCATTAATATCCCCTGCTTAAAGGGCATGTAAAGGCAAAAAAATAAAATCCAATTTTTACTTTCTTTAATGAAAAAGAAACCTATCTCCAATATACTTTAATTAAAAAATGTGTACCATTTTTATAAGAAACCTGACTGTATGCAGTGAAATTCTCCCTTCATTTACTGCTGTGGATAGGAATTGTCAGATGGTCCCTAACTGCTGGGCAGGGAAATAATCGTACTTATGAACAGCAGGGGGAGCCCCGCCTTACTTCCCAGCCATGCAGAACTCAAGCAGCTTTTTTTATGACGATCCCTAAGCAGCCCAGACCACACTGAGCATGTGCACTTAGTCTTAGTCTTGCAAAGATGTTTAACAAAGTTACAAGATGGTGACCCCCTGTAGCCAACTTTGAAAGCATAAATTATTTGTTTGATTAGGCTTGTGGTGCAGTAAGTTCATGTTTATATTTAGTATACAAAATACAGCATTTCTAGCCTTTTTCTATTTTAGACTTTACATGCCCTTTAATGTAAATGGGTTATACCAGTACTTTATTATCCACAATTACTCATAGGTGCTTCTTTATCAAGGATTTTTTGAGGATAAATGTAACCGATATATTTTCAGTCCCAAGTGCATAGCCCTAAATTTAATGACATTATATATCATTTCCATCTTTGTTGCTCGGAAAATTATGGTTTGTGATGTTCCCCCTGAAAGGATGACAATTCCAGGATGGAACCAACTGCTTAGTTTAGAGTTATCAGCAGAACACAGAACCTGTAGGAGATCCTCCATGTCATTAATTAACAGATTAGAAGAAAGTAGACCTAAAACAGATCCTTGCATCTTTAGATCCTTAGCAAATGACACCTACTGCAACTCCACTGTCGAGCTTGCTTCTTGGTACACCATAACCTGATCTCTCCCTAATAAAGCCATGCTGATTACTTCTTATAAAACCATACTCCAGGACATAATCTTGGAAGTAATCTGTTAACAAGCCTTCAGATATCATCCAATCTACACATATCTAAAACATAACCCAAACTCATCATTTTCCCAGAACATACCTAGGGACTTCCAGAAGTGGTCCTTTTAAATTGGAAAAGTAATTATTGCACAGCCATCAACACAGATCAGCAAATGAATTAATGAAATCGTCGGCTACTTTTCCAAATTCCTTCCAGTATAATTGTTTCTTGATTAATGAGTAAGTCAATCCAAGAGTTACTTATACACAATCAATAGAATGCGAGGACTCTACAGTAAATCATCTAAAAAAAAAAAAACAACAGAAAAAGTGGAGGCTTGTGAAAGAAGGGAGCTGGGGGATTCCCTTATTAATACTATTGACTAGATATCCATTGCCGAGGAGACAAGTTGCTCTGTAAAGCAATAATTGTACAAGTGTCTAGTGCACTGCTTCATTTTCTCTTTAATTGAAGTTTGGTCGTGCATCACTAATCAGTCTTATATTCATTAAAGCAAGAGAGGCCTCTTCATCCCATTATTAGTCTGATGGCCTGGCGTGGGGAACTTGCTCACAAATGTAACTGAGATAGGTGAGTGACTGACTGTGTTGTGACTTGAAAACTTTGTTTGTTGGTCAGGAATTGTTTAGTGAAAACATATGGTTTCAGTGTCTAAGGGGGTTATTTATCCGAACCTTGAATAATTCATAGTTTTCGGAGCAAAAAAAACAAACTACGAATTATTCGAGATTTATTAAAGTCCGATGATCTAAAAACTCTGAATCCAAAACCCCAGCATCTAAAAGCTCTCGAGGTCCTGTATAAGTCAATGGGGAAGGTCCCAGTGTCTGCGGTGATGTCCGTACCGATATCCAATAATTTCCGGGATTCGGAGCAAAAAACTCTGAATACTCAGAAAAAAAACATAGTTTTTGCGGAAAACTCTGAACAATTTGGAGTTTTCAGGGAAAGCTCCGAAGTTTTCGGAGTTTTGCCCAACCCTATTTTTTCAGGGTTTTACTTCATAAATAAGGTCCATTCGGGAATTCAGAGTTGCTCGAAGTTGGATATTAGAAATATTGAGATAAATTCGGACCTTGATAAATAGTTGCCTTTGACTTAATTCTGCTAGATACTGTAGATCATGAACTGGATAAATGAAAATCTTCATAGGCATCTTTTCAGTATATTTTTATGTTTGTATTTTAATCACTTTTTGGGGATTATTTATTAAAGTCTGAATCAAAAAAGAAATCAAAACGTTTTTTTAACTTTAAATTCTGGATTTTTAGTGAAAAAAAACTTTTTTCGAGATTTATTATTCCCCCGAGGATGACTGAAATTAGCCCAAAAATCAGACTATTTCGAGTGATTCTGGAAAAACTCCAAAAAAATCTAATAATTCTGGAAAAAAATTGTGCGATTCGGATTTTTGCTCAACTTTTACTTGATACGATTAATTGTGCTTTTTTAATAATAAATAAGGTCTAATTGTGGATTCTAGTTTGGTTGGACTTTTTTAATTTAAATACTTTGATAAATAATCATTTCACTCCTCTAAATTACAAAATTTTATCAAGAGAACCTTCTCTATTTGCCCATGTGTTATTAATTGAAAGTGAACCCTGGAATTTTTGGACACCCTATGGTGCAGGTATACAGGTTTATATGCACAAGTGCCTTTTTACTTCGTAGGCTCTGAACATCTCTTGAACCATAGGCAGGTCTCTCAATTTTTACATTATATTCTGCAATCATATTGTAATGCCAACAATGGAGTTGTGTAAATATTGTTTGTAAATATACTCCATAATAACAGTCAAAAAGAGTGTATTAAAGCTGATACAGAGGTATAGAGTGTGAACCAAAGACAGCTGATCCACGTTTTGTGATGGATGGTAGGCCTGGTTTAAGTGAGTAAATTATGTGCTGAGAAACTATACTGGGGGTTTTAGTATAAATTATAAGTATTTTGGGATTGTGATAAAACAGTTCTGACTACTGGAATAGAAAGTGTTCTTCCCCTTGATGGCTGTCCTATGTAAAGTAAGTCCTTCTCATTGATTGAGTCTTCCTTAAAATTAAAAGCAAAGCTCATAATAAAAGTAAGATAAAAAAAAAAAAAGTAATTTTTCATCTTGTTCATTGAGCAGATTTTACAAACCCACTGCTTCAGGTTATAGCAAGGATACATGCTGCAACTAGTACAGCCAATGATTCATGGGATGCTAATTATAAAATGAGGTCAGGAAGCAGTGTGGATGAAGAGAGGATATGTAAAACTACACATGTGACTACACCAGGAGCTGAGATTGCCATATATTGTGTAACATATTGTTTTTTATATGTTTTTTTTTTTGCTAATAACCATGAAATTTGTCATTTTAAAAAGGCCTTCTCTGTAGCATGAATGGCAATGGCAAGCACTCATTTGTAAATGTGGCTGGTTGGATTTCTTTGGTCGCCTTCAATGTGGTTTTTAAAACAAACCAACTGGAATGAACAACTTGGGTATCATCTACACTGCCTCAGACCTACAAGAAGTTACCCAGATGTCAAGTGAATAATCAGATGAAACTCGATTATATCATGATACATCCAGCCTATTCAAACAAACGAAGCTATCATGTGCTATACCCCAAGGCTTATTTACTCATGCAGTGCAATGTTAGATGCTATATTTTTTTACCCAGTGTTTTCCTGCATAATTCCAGTTTAATTGTGGGTACAATTACATCTGATGCATCATCATCATCATCATCATCAACAACACATGTATTTGGCCAATTTGTGCCCCTTGTTTGTTGCAAGTCCTTAAGTTCTGCCTCAACTGTAAATCACTATGTCACTCTAGGCCAGGGGTCCCCAACCTTTTTTACCAGTGAGACACATTCAAATGTGAAATTAGTTGGGGAGCAAAACAAGCATGAAAAAGTCCTTTGGGTGCCAAATAAGGGCTGTGATTGCCTATTTGGTAGCCCCTATGTGAACTGGCAGCCTACAGGAAGCTCTGTTTGGCACTATACTTAGTTATTATGCAATTAAAACTTGCCTCCAAGCCTGGAATTCAAAAATAATCCCCTGCTTTGAGGCCACTGAGAGCAACATCCAAGGGGTTGGAGAGCAACATGTTGCTCGTGAGTTACTGGTTGGGGATCACTGCTCTAGGACATCCTCTTTTCCCCTTCCAATCTAGTGTCCTGTTAGGAGCCATGTTGGTGCTTGGGTCTGTATTACACCTTAACACATGAGCAATCCACCTCCATTGCCTTTGCACAATAATAGTGGTCATGTCCTCTGACTGCTTAAGAAGGTCATATATGTTTCCAGAAAACACACAGAATTCTTCTCAATTGTGCATGCATTTTGACATGAATTGTATAAGACTAGATGGCACAATTTCAGGTGCTGGGGGTCAAAATGCCATCTGTGCTGTATTCAAGATAGCAGTAGCTCCATGGTTCCCCAGCATCAATTTGCACAAATGTGCAAGATTTATTTGTACAGACTTGTTGGGCACATTGGCATTTGGTACCAAAACAATGAAATAAGCAGCTTTGGACATTAGTAATGCCATCAGTTTCCTTAACAACTGTGGCAGTTTTTGGGCAGTTGTGGTTGAAGCTTATCTTTTTGGGGCTACGTTGCTATGCCTCAGTCCATAAGTAGCAAGGATCTATCTCCAAAGATGATTCCAGCTTCCAGAAAAGGATCCTTGAAATGAATATGCCTTTATTAAAGGGGACCTGTCACCCAAAAAAAATATTCAAAATCCTATTTTATCACATTAGTCAAGCAAAATGAACTTTAATTACACTATATAAATTATTTGAATCTTGTTTCCTTCAGTCTGGGAATTCAAAATGATAGCAAGCAGACAGAAGCCATTTTGTGGACACTATTTTTAAGACAAGCCTTGTATCATCTCAGAATCTTGTTTGTGCACCAGAATGGGGGGGCGATGTCCATCCCCATGCACTGGCTACACAATTAAATGTTAAAGAGAATGGGGCAATGTGGGGAGAGCAGTGACATCTAGGAAGTGCTGAATGGAAAGTGAAAGTATTGCCTGCCCCGCCTCTATGCCCATGGCATAGAGGAGGGGCAGACAATATTTGATTGACAGCTGAGATGTTTAAATGAGCTTACAAAAGCTATGAATGCTTTAATAAAAAATAGAAATTGGATTTCATGTTAAATTTGAAAAGGACTTTTATTATACAGATGTTTGTGTCTGGGTGACAGGTCCACTTTAAATATTACTACTTTATTTGTTAACCTTAAGACAATTTAGCATATCCCCAGTGTTGGACCAGGGCGTATCAGACCCACTGAGCCTGCCACCTCAAGCCCCCCCTTCAAGGGCCCCCACCCAGTCATAAGCTTCTCCAGGCATGATACCAGAGGCAGGTATGGGTCCAGTCTGACACTGTATATATCTTTCCTGCTGTTGAATAACTCCTAACAGCTCTCGTAATTTAAATATATAGGGCTAAATTTAAACTCAGCAACAGCAAGTGAATTCTAAGTTTGAAGCCTGTTTTGTGTTGTGTGTGTGTCCAATAATGCCTCAAGCTTCTTGTGTTGCCAAGGGATTCATTCTCACAAACTCCGTGACTATTCCTTGGAGAAAATTCTTCTATCAACCCAAAAACACGAATATTTTGCACAAAGTCATGTCAGACTTGTTTTAAAAACGTTATATTGTTAATCACTCTCCATCTTTATTAAGAAAAATGAATAAATTAGAACCTTATCAAATTGCTGCAGAGAATATTATGTTTGGGTTGTTAAGCATATTACCTAATTTGTCATGCCAGTCAATAGAACTCAGATCCATCATAAATTATAATCTCAGTGTGCCATCTATGAAGCAAAAGAGTAAAAATTGTTTAAAATATTCTCCTGTATAATTTATAGCATTAGAGCCCGTTAAACGTGCGACTGGTTAAATGAGCATAATCTTAAATCTTACAAATTAAATGTATTATTTTTTATCAATGATGCTCTACGTCTACAGGGACTGCATGTAATCCCTCTATGTTCAGATGCAGCAGCCATTCAAGGTTCATGGATTACTCCAAAATATTAATATGTATTCCAATAAGGGTTTAAAACATTCACACCAATGCATAATTCAGTCATATTCTCTCTGCTGCACAAATATTACACAGTTGCTTAGTGTAGTGCAGGGTACAAAGGGCAAAGATGGATACAATCCACCATGTTTTGTGCACAATTCATTTCCCACACGAAACCAGCTACCCCATCCTGCTAGGTAACCCAAAAGTGATGTCACTATCGACAAAACGTGATGTCAATTTGGACAAGAAGCAATGTCACTATTGATGCCATCAACCAAGAAAGAAAGAAAAGCTTCCAGCTAAAAGTCAAGGAAGGAATTGATGATATTCCACCCAAAATCCAACTGCTTACACAAAGGTTCCCAAGACTCTAATCTGTGCCATTTGCAAAAGCCAATTATGGCTTCCACCTTCTGCAGTGCAACCAAATGCAGGCAGCATTATATACAAAGCACACAACTAGGCCACAAAAGCATATGACTGCATAATTTGCCAAACAATTGGGTTCTTTGCACCACTTTTATTCTGTCTACCCCCTGCCCCATTTTTTGAACCCTTAGGGGCCGATTCATGAAGCTCGAGTGAAGGATTCGAATTAAAAAAACTTTGAATTTCGAAGTGTTTTTTGGGCTACTTCGACCATCGAATGGGCTACTTCGACCTTCGACTACTACTTCGACTTCGAATCGAACGATTCGAACTAAAAATCGTTCGACTATTCGACCATTCGATAGTCGAAGTACTGTCTCTTTAAGAAAAACTTCGACCCCCTACTTCGGCAGCTAAAAGCTACCGAAGTCAATGTTAGCCTATGGGGAAGGTCCCCATAGGCTTGCCTGAGATTTTTTGATCGAAGGATATTCCTTCGATCGTTGGATTAAAAACCTTCGAATCGTTCGATTCGAAGGATTTAATCGTTCGATCGAAGGAATAATCCTTCGATCGCAGGATTTGCGCTAAATCGTTCGACTTCGATATTCGAAGTCGAAGATTTTAGTTCCTAGTCGAATATCGAGGGTTAATTAACCCTCGATATTCGACCCTTCATACATCTGCCCCTTAGTGATCTACCTTTTGATAACCAGCCTCTGTGTTATAAATATTTATTTCCTAAAATAGCAGCGGAACTGGTTGCAATTAAGGCAGTCCAATGTCCGTGGTTTACAATCCAACAAAAGTTAATCAGAACCATTCTTCTCTTCACAGCTATCAATGGCAATGTTAGCCCCCCCCCCCCAGATGTATCCATGGATCTATGAATCCCACCCATAATTCAGATTGTGACTCCTTCATAAAAAATTAGCATCTGGGTCAGACAAAACGACAAAGTTTGCTCAGAATCCAATGAGATATGCTGGAAAAAGCTGTTATTTTTCTGCTTGTTAAGGTAATTTTTATTTATTTTCTCCCAAGAAGTTGATTTTAAATTAAAATGTCTCTCCGAGATGTTTTATTGGCGATCATAATAATGATAAATTTATGTTTCAATATTCTCCTTTATACGATATTGATCCCTGTGACAAGCCCTGATAACTTTAATCAAATTTCTCTCTATTCATATGGTTGAGCTGGGTCAAGGATAATCCTGATGTGCACAGTATATAAAGCAAGCCATGCATTTCTAAACCGATGCTTTAACGCCCCATTTCCCACTTACAAAAGTCATCAGCAAAAGCACAATGCAATCTTTGCTCGTTTTAACAAAGAAACAAAATGACCCATAAATTTGTGCATAGAGGCTTTCAAGTGCTAAGGCGAAATACAGAATAAATAAGAGATTAAACCAACATATATGATGATATCATTTATATCCCTCTTGATGGGTTTGTGTAGAACCATTGTGGTGTCAACACATTGTGTTATTAAACATAGCAGTGCGCTGATATCTCCATAAATGCACTAAACCAGTGTCTAATATGTGTGTGAAGTTTGGATGCTAATAAAGCTGTTAGCTGGCCTGTCGATATAGACATTTATTTATTGGGTACAATCCTACTTTCATATTGGTTTTATTTACTACAGCTATGGGATCAGTTATCTGAAAACCCATTGTTCAGAAAGCTCTAAACTATGGGACGGCCATGTTCCATAGACTCCATTTTAATTAAATAATTCCCATTTTTAAAAATGACTTCCTTTTCGCAAAACGGTGAAAATTTTGCGAGACGTATTGAAGTCAAGGTTCATCAAAATAATTTTGACACACGTGAATTTTATACGCACGACTATTTGGTCCAAGACAATGGGCGTCTGAATAAATTTGACACGCGACAATTTTTATGCATGCAACAATTTTTGTTTTATTGTTTCCCGGCGAATAGTCACCACAGTTTCTCAAATGATTTTGATTGCAACGAAATGTGGAGATTTGGCCCTAGGGCCGAACGATCGGATTAGCCCGATAGTACCCTGGAATTTAAAGGTGATTTATAATATCCTTATATTTTACAATATTTATCATAGTACACAAGATTCAGTGAGTTACGTGACATAACATCACTAAGCTCCAGTTATAACTGATGATATCACTAAGCACCATACAGGGGGTATACAGTTAGGTCCGTAAATATTTGGACAGAGACAACTTTTTTTCTAGTTTTGGATCTGTACATTACCACAATGAATTTTAAATGAAACAACTCAGATGCAGTTGAACTGCAGACTTTCAGCTTTAATTCAGTGGGTTGAACAAAAAATTATCATTATCAATTAAGCAGATAAAAGCCTTGGATTTGATTTATGGGGGGGTGCTTGTATGTGACAACATGTGATCAAAGGATTTCTCCATGCAGGTGAAACAAGCCATCGTTAAGCTGCAAAACAGAAAAAACACCATCTGAGAAATTGCAACAATATTAGTGGAGAAATCTACAGTTTGGTACATCCTGAGAAAGAAAGTAAGCACTGGTGAACTCCTGGATGTCTACGGAAGACAACAGTGCTGGATGATCGCAGAATCACAGAATCATTTCCATGGTGAAGAGAAACCCATTCACAACAGCCAAACAAGTGAACAACCCTCTCCAGGAGGTAGAGTATCAATATCCAAGTCTACCATAAAGAGAAGACTGCATGAAAGTAAATACAGAGGGTGCACTGCAAGGTGCAAGCCACTCATAAGCATCAAGAATAGAAAGGATAGATTGGACTAAAAAAAAACATCTAAAAAAGCCAGCACAGTTCTAGAAAAATATTCTTTGGACAGATGAAACCAAGATCAACCTCTACCACAATGATGGCAAGAAAAAAGTATGGAGAAGGCGTGGAACAGCTCATGATCTAAAGCATACCACATCTCTATAAAACATTTGGGAAGCAGTGTGATGGCTTGGGCGTGCATGGCTGCCAGTGGCACTGGGACACTAGTGTTTATCCATGATGTGACACAGGACAGAAGCAGCCGAATGAATTCTGAGGTATTCAGAGACACTATATAGCAGTATATATCTTGCGCAAAAATAAAACACTGGATGCGCAAAGTACAGAGGGATTCCACCCCTAAAATAATATTAAAACATTTGATTTTGTATGCGCTTCCGTTTACAAATAAAAATACACCAACTTTTGTGTCCCCCAAATGTCTCAAAAATTCCCTGTATTCTACAGAGATCCAGAGCCAAAAGGATTTGTCCGAATATTATGTTCACAATCCCTGCAGCCAGCGATCGTTTCTTATCTTTAAAAACAAAAAAAAGGCACACCAATGTGAAATATCGTAGAATCCGGTATAAGGGGCCCTGCTTGGTTGGTACTTACAGGATTTCCCGGACACGGCTGCAAGTTGGTAAAGATCCGCAGTGTGGTAAGGCTCAGCCCTTCCTTATACTGCTCTCCTAACGTTTCACAATATGCTGCGCTCGCTTTCCTTGCGATCCTGCTCACGGACGCATTAGTTGTCTCGTGTCCCACAGTCTCGGCGTCTTCTCATCTACTTCCTAGTTCAACCGCGGTCAGGTCCTCACGGGGTCAGTTAGCGGATAGAAGATACTTTGTACTGGGGAATCATACGAGCAACAAGGGGAAACTCAAATATTTGAATGTTTTTAATTATAAAACATAGTAATCACTTACACTTCAGATTAGAATACTCTGCCTAACGCGTTTCGTGAATCAATCACTTGCTGCTCTGCTCAAATCCAGCTAAATGCAGTCAAACTGATTTGGAGGCGTTTCATAATACAGATGGACAATGACCCAAAACATACAGCCAAAACAACCCAGGAGTTTATTAAATGTTAGGCACCCCCAAGTGATTGTATTGACTTACCTGAAACCCCAGGCTGTTGCTCCTATCAGCAGAAAACTGCACCTGCCTGGGGTTATACCAGTGAGCACCACGGAGCAATCCTCTGCCGTCTTCTTCTCTCTTCAAATTTCCCTGGGCAAATGCATGCGCAGTTGAACGAAACACCCGACTTTTTAGTTAAAGTTCGGATTTTCGTTCTACTGCGCATGCAAAACCGTGCGAAAAGGGAGGAAGACAGAAGAAGATAGATCCGTGGTGCTCATTGGTATAACCCCGGGCCGGTAAATCAAGGTAAGTCAATACAATCACTTGGGGTGCCTAACATTTGGCACTCCCGAAGTGCACCAAGCCTTTCCTTCTCTTTAAAGCAAAGAAGTGGAATATTATTGAATGGCCAAGTCAGTCACCTGATCTGAACCCAATTGTGCATGTATTTCACTTGTCGAAGTCTAAACTTCGGACAGAAAAGCCCACAATTAAACAGCAACTGAAAACCACTGCAGTAAAGGCCTGGCAGAGCATTAAGAAGGAGGAAATCCAGAATCTGACATGAAGATACTTCATTTTCCAAAGTCTCCCGAAGATGCACTTCGGAAAACCGAAGCGATCCGTATCGCCTGAAGTATAGATTTGTCGCTGGGCGACTAATCTCCCCGAATCTGCACGTTTGCCACCACCCTTATACTTTACACAAGGGGATACATTATATCCCCATATAAGTTACAGCCAGACAATTAAAGTCTCCTATATAAGGGCATTCGTATTAAGACGACTGAAGGGGCCTGCATTTAGAAATCAGAGACTGCTGGTAAACCAATTCCTAACAAATATTTCCAATTCTTCACTTTTCTCATACCTGCTATTTTTTTCCATATTGCAACATTAAAATGTCAGTTTGTATGAATAGCAAGCGCTGTTCTAGATGTTAAGTCTCTGCTTAAGAAACTGCTGCATTTTCCTTGTACTTTAGCAGTGGAGATTCGTTTTGTGTCTGTGAATGACAAACAGCAGTGGTAGATGATATGTCATGCAGGAGTCTACAGCCAAGCGTCTCAAGCTATAGGTCTCCAGCACCACCACCAGGAAGGCACTTAGCATTACCTTAGAACACAAAAAGAATAGGTTGTTGGATCAGATATGTCTAACCACATTGTTTACAACATTTTAGGGTAATAATTATGTTTTTTTATGTTTTCAATTTAAATAATTACTACTCATAAGTGCTGAACCTTCCCCAGATAGAGAGCGAAATACTGAAGTGACTGTAGGGGTTAATAAAGACTGTAATTGCGCCATTCATATTAAATGGCAAAAGATATCCTATCATTTATAATCACTAAAATCAAATATTTGTATTTTGCAAAAATTAAAGAAAAGAGCCAGAAGAATAAAGCAAAAACTAAAAAAAAAATATAAAAGATAAATAGTGATGACCAGTTGTAAAGTTGCTTAGAATTGGCCATTTCTATCATACTAAACGTTAATTTAAAGATGAACAACCCATTTAAGCAAGCATACAAGCCTGTCTTGTAATCCACCTCTCCAGGGTCGGCCCAGACCCTTTCCCTGCCCAAGTCTATTGTACCTGCCCCCGAACTCCCTCTCTGGCCTGGTCACAGCAAAAAAACAGGGCCCCCAGTATGACCCAACACCTAGAAACCTTTTCTAATGCATTATTGTGGTTTTAAATGAGTTTGCTAATATAATTTAAATGGCCTTACAATTTTGCCATCTGGGTTAAGTCCCTGACTATTCACTATTACTTAGTATGATATAGAGAGTGATATTCTGAGACAATTTGCAATTGTTTTTTATTTTATATCACGTGTACTGTTTGAGTTATTTAGTGTTTTATTCAGCAATATGGTTGCTAGGGACAAAATTACCCTAGCAACCATGCATTGATTTGAATAAGAGGCTGGAATATGAATAGGAGAGGGCCTGAATAGAACAATGAGTAATGAAAAGTAGCTATAGCAATACATTTGTTTTTTAAATGGGGTCAGTGACCTCCAATTTAGAGCTAGAAAGAGCCAGAAGAATAAAGCAAAAACTATAAAACTATAAAAGATAAATAGTGATGACCAGTTGTAAAGTTGCTTAGAATTGGCCATTTCTATCATACTAAACGTTAATTTAAAGGTGAACAACCCATTTAAGCATGCATACAAGCCTGTCTTGTAATCCACCTCTCCAGGGTCGGCCCAGACCCTTTCCCTGCCCAAATCTATTGTTACTGCCCCCGAACTCCCTCTCTGGTCCGGTCACAGCAAAAAACAGGGCCCCCAGTATGACCCAGTATGACCCAACACCTCGCTACCTTGTAATGTACATAGAGTTGCCACCTATCCGTATTTTACTCGGACAGCCATGTTTTCATTTTTGACATGGTTATCAGCCAATCGCTGATCGCCACATCATGGCCCTGCCCACATGACATAGCAAAATAAGGAAACTGTATACACTCACGGAACTTGGATACAATGTGTAATAACTTAACAGCTCGGCGTCTCCTCCAGTCACGTGACCCTGCGTGATGTATCCAATTAGCAATAAAGAAGAGGATGCGATGCTGTGTTGAAATGGTGTGCTACAAAGCACCTCCAAAATTTTTATTTGTGCGGAATGTGGCCCAAACGTTTCAGGAGCTGCCTGCTCCTTTCTTCAGTGGATAAGTGCACAATGATGCAAAACATACAGGCAGTTTAAAAAACCTCGAGTGGCTTAACCCCTCCCACCTAATTCAAAACACCCAATGGTCACTTCAAGTCCATACGCGTCAATCCCGTCATCAAGGTATGGTGTGTGTTCTCGTATCAAATTACCGGAAGTGTCATCATCTTGTGGGTTGTAATGATCGCGTACCGGAAGTGACGTCATGCCAACCAGTCTCTGCTTAATACGGCGCCATCTTTCCAACCAGCCGTCAACATTAAGCTGCAGTTCTACAAATGATCTTGTGGGTTGTAATGATCGCGTACCGGAAGTGACGTCATGCCAACCAGTCTCTGCTTGTATTGCACTTTGATATGATACAACATATGAATGGTTGCAGGTCTTCTTGTGATGTTTTTTTGACACATGACTTTGTATTTTTTCAGTTAATATAAGTCCTTCACTACACGTTTGTAAATCACATTGAAGCACATTATTACCTGCGCTCACAATTGTCTTCACCCTGGTGAATAATCTCCTATTGGTTGCGCTGTCAGCCGAAATCTGGTCGGCATGACATCATTTGCAGAACTGCAGCTTAATGTTGACGGCTGGTTGGAAAGATGGCGCCGTATTAAGCAGAGACTGGTTGGCATGACGTCACTTCCGGTACGCGATCATTACAACCCACAAGATCATTTGTAGAACTGCAGCTTAATGTTGACGGCTGGTTGGAAAGATGGCGCCGTATTAAGCAGAGACTGGTTGGCATGACGTCACTTCCGGTACGCGATCATTACAACCCACAAGATGATGACACTTCCGGTAATTTGATACGAGAACACACACCATACCTTGATGACGGGATTGACGCGTATGGACTTGAAGTGACCATTGGGTGTTTTGAATTAGGTGGGAGGGGTTAAGCCACTCGAGGTTTTTTAAACTGCCTGTATGTTTTGCATCATTGTGCACTTATCCACTGAAGAAAGGAGCAGGCAGCTCCTGAAACGTTTGGGCCACATTCCGCACAAATAAAAATTTTGGAGGTGCTTTGTAGCACACCATTTCAACACAGCATCGCATCCTCTTCTTTATTGCACATGACATAGCATGCCTTGCCTGCAATGTCACTGACCCGCCCCTGTGATGTCATGGCCCCTCCTCCTGCCCGGATCATCAGTGCCGGGCCGCGCCGCACAGGCGCCCAAGGCAAGCCGGCGGATGCGGCGTTGGCTTAGCGCTCCTGCGCATGCCCAAGGTGGCGCTCTCGTGCGCATGCGCAAGAAAGACAGTTTTTACTTATTGTTTTCCCTCCCGCGCATGCGCGAATCGTTGTGAACACGCGCATGCGCAAAATGACGCGAGCTTGTGTTCGCGAGCCTGTGTTCGGGAGCGCAAAGAGAAGTAAAAAGAGTCGGGAACAGAGGGGACCGGACTGGGGGTAGGCGACAGAGGAGGTACGTGCCTGGCGCCCCCCCAGCTTTGCGCCCTAGGCACGTGCCTACTCTTCCTACCCCTAGTTCCGGCCCTGCGGATCATGAGCCGCACAAAAGTGGCAATCCTAAATGTACGCCACTTTCTAAAACATTTTGTGTGTTTCTGTGTTTCCAGAAATCATTGACATTTTCTATAATTACAGTTTCTATGCAAGAGTAGATTATTAGAAAATATGAGGTAGGGAGTAACAGTAAGCATTACTTGTGGCAGTTGCATTGTCAGGAGTACTCTGCACTTTGCCCCCTTAATTAACGAGCCTTTATACTTTCCACAAAAGCAATGTATTCTTCAGAAGCAGAACGGTAAGAAGGTCAGAGATAAACACCTTGTAGAAATGACCTGTTGAAGTTTTTGCCGTACAAAAGAAACAAAAGATTCCTGTGTTCAGAATTTACATATTAAATCCCTGGCATCTTTTGTATCCTGGCAGTTGCATTTTACAGCGCCTGACATTATATTAGCTCTAATGTGACCAGACATTTTGCTGACAATGCCCCCCGAGGAAGCAAATTTGTTGCAAGATCCGGATGTGTGTCAGCAGAGAATTGCAAAAGTGGGTTGACGGTTTAATTATCTAACTATAAATATGAACAGTTATGCCTAATTACCTTCTTCTTGTTTGTTGAAGATTGGTATGACATAGTAGGGAATCACAATCCTGAAAATGAGTTGTTGAAAGAGAGAGGACAGAGGGACGAATTCCATAACAGCCCCATTATCAAGGGTGGATCAAAATTTTTGATGGCCACATTCCTAAATAGATTGCCCCAGGGGTGTAACTACAGAGGAAACAGACCCTGCAGTTGGGGGGCCCAGGAGTTCATATACAATTTATTTGGAGATGAACATGAGGGAATTATATTAATTTATTGTTTTGAGTTGTCCTAATAGTAGCTGAGGCATTGTCAAAGAGCAGGTGTTCTAGATTTTCAGTTGCCAGTGGAGCAGTGTATTCTGCTCAAGGCCAGTTTTATATATCTGGCGCCCTTGTGCCGGGACCACTTGTTGCCCCCCCCCCCCGTCTCCATTTCCCTCTTCCTGCCTTCTCCATTCAATGTGTAAGACATTGAACATTGGAGATTTAAAGAGCTAGCAAATCTCCCACATGTCCTCAGTGTTTTTGAACCCATTGCATTGCAGCTGGGCAACATACCACCTCTAAAATTCTGCCGCCCAATGCCTGGGCCTCTGTGGCCTTTCCATAAATCTGAGCTGGTTTTTGCTTTTTAATAGAATGAACTTATGTGGTTATACTACATATGAGGCCCTCTCTCTCAGGGGTAAGCCCTCGCAGCGGGAAGGAGGCAGGGTGTAGTGCAACTGTAACCAGGTACAATAGCACAATGATGGGTGCCAGTAGTTCTTTAACGCTTAAACAATGAACTGTCTTTATTTAACATAGCACATACTGTAGCACAAATCCACAATGGAGTTTACAACAATCAGACAGCATAAAAATAGCTTATACTCACAGAACCAGTATAGGCTGAATCCATGCAGGCCAGGGAATATACAGCAGAGAGAGATGCAGCTTGTGAGGGGTATTGCCCAGTTTTCAGGATCTCTTTCAGTGGCAGTCTAGGGGAATTCCTATCATCCCTAGTCTCAACACTTTAGTCCCTACTCCGGTTTAGTAATACCCTGGAATCTTAATCCCTCTAATATCCTCGGCGGAGCCTTGAGCTGCTCAACTATATAACCTCTCTATCACTTCTAGATTGATCTATAAAAGAGTATGCTATCTAATTACTAGGGCCAATGCGCCTAGGATCGACATGTACCCATTCCCTTCCAGCCTGCTTGGTTGGGCTAAAGTAATGGACCCAGACCTCATGGTTTCCAAGACCTTTATACTATGACACAGTGCTATCTGGTGTACACTGTGAGAACTACAGGGGTTACATAAGCACAAGGCCCCCATAAGGACCCACTTAGGTGTCCATATTACTAGGGATGTGCCTGTCTGTAATGTGTAAGGGTGTCTAAATTTTCACATCCCTACAATTATATTGGGGTAACTGATACAGATAGAAATGTATATTATAACTATTAACTAGTATATTATACAGTAACTATTATCTAATCGTCTAAAACGGCTGCTTCTCTTTCAGCCTACAAAACTCTGGAGATTTACTGCTGTTTCTCAAACTGTTTCGGTGTTATACTGTTTGGTAAATCTGAATTATCCGTTTTTGCATCAACTTTTATACCACATTGGCAGCACTTTTTTCCTTGCTGCCATTTATAAATGTAAAGCTGCTGGGAAAATATATGGAGCATTAGTGACCTCTTCTGGTTAGATTTATTTGGAATGCTTTCTAGTAATCCAGACTATAACCAAGAAGGAAGACTGATTTTGAGTAGGACTACACAAGCGATTCCGGGGCGATCCGCATGTGACTTAAATTAGGAAAGAGATAGAATTGTCCCATGGTGTCGCAGCATTGATCCAACGTGACACGACTGTCGGATGCAGGCACTGTGTCGCGTCGGCTCAATGCTGCGACACCATGCAACAAATCTATTGCTTATCTTATTTCTGTCGCAGCGCGTCGGATCACGCTGGAATCCTTCATGTAGTCCTACCCTTATATAGATCCCTAATTAGTTATTTGCTGGGTTGATGTCATAATAGGTTGAGGCAGGAACAGATTGTTATATGGGGCAGTAATAAACACACACTTGCCCAAGCTGTGATTTAAAGGAGAAATGGACAGTTTATCAGAGCTACAGAGACCATGGTTTAAAATTGGACACAAATTTTTTTTTTGTGGATTTGTGTATCTACTTAAATTCCACCTAGTTACTAGGAGTTGGGAGCAGAAAAGAACCCAACAACATTGGTCATACTATTTTCTTCCCTTTCTTTTATACTACCCATCATAATGTATATCTTCAATGTAATATTCACTTCAGTCCTTTGCTATTAATTTCCCTTTTCCCAAACAAACCTTTTCTCTCCTTACATTTCACATCTGCCATGTTTTATGTTACTTTTTAAAATCTCTCGCTTCCTGTTTGTCTTCTCTTTCCCTTTTTTGTCTTTCATCTCTTCTTCTTCCAGTCACCACTCTTTCCCTTTTCTCTTCTGCCCTTTTGGGTTTTTTTTCCTTGCCCCTTTACTTTGGCTGTCCCCAAATAATATTTAAGCTAACGTTTAGCATACTGTCCTACCACTTGTTTAAAGGTGGTGTTATTTAGACAAATATAGCAGTGCTAAGAATCTTGAAAGGGAACTCCATCTTTGTGTGCATGTGTGTTAGGGCTTTAATAATGTATAGTAAAAATAAAAATATTAAGAGAAATTAAAATGCCACTGATTATCCAGGTCCTGCCAAATGTTCTAATAAAGGCATTTTTATCTACAAAAATCTTCTTGTTTTGGTGCTGTACGTCAATCAGATACCTTAAGAAAAAACATAAATAATTCCACAAATATTTTCTGCTTACTAGTAGTAATATAATCAGTCGCTCCCCTTTCCATGTAATGTACCGAAATATAGTTCACCAATGCCCCTGCATATGGTAAACATACACCCTCCGAAACATTATAAACAATAAAAAACAATTGCTTTTTTAATGTTCTGCTTTAACCATAAACCTTTTGAATTTGCCTGACAGAAAACGGTGGTGAAACAGTGGAAGAAATGTCAGTATTCCCCAACGGCCCAGAATCCTTATTCTAATTTTCAGCAAAACTCTTAATTTCCATTGTTTCCCGTTGTGGAGAGCTCCTGTGGTGCAACAGTAATAAAACGAGTCAGTAATGAGAAAGCCTATGCCCTGTGACAAACCTAATCAAACTATTATGTGGACAGCATGGGGCCAATAAGACAAGAAATCTGTACTTACTGAGCAGTGTACTGCCTCTTGTGAATATTGGAATTATCAAGGCAGTTAAAGTACAAATTAGGCTGGAATCTGACTTTGGCAGAGAAGTGAGTAAAGCTGTGTTTACGAAAACATGACGGTCAATGTGCTGCCAGCCACTAGTATAGTGTCCAGTGCTGCTTCATCCATTATCATAGTGTTTACTTTTTTGAGATTCTAAAGATTTCATTGAAATAGCTATTTACCTCCAACGAGAACCTTTGCTTATTTGACGTACACAGAATTCTGCAGATAATTTAATTTAATGTAATAATCAAAAATGTCCCCATTATTATTATAAGTGACCAACTGCCCCAAACAGGGGCACTAATAAACGGTAAAAAAATGTCTGGGTATTTCTTAGTGACTTAGTGTTCAATGGATGGTTCACATTTTTAGTATGTTATAGAATGGCTAATTCTAAACAACTTTTCAATTAACCATCACAATTTTTTTTGTTTGTTTGTTTAATTATTTGCCTTCTTCTTCTAAAGCTTTCCAGCTTTCAAATGGGGGTCACTGACCCCATCTAAAAAAAATGATCTATCAGGCTACAAAATTATTTTTATTGCTACTTTGTATTACTCATCTTTCTGTTTAGGTCTTTCCTGTTCATATTACAATCTCTTATTCAAATCATGGTTCAAGTGCAGGGTTGCTAGCAAAATTTGGACCCTAGCAACCAGAATGCAAAAATTACATTCGGCAGAGCTACTGAATAATAAGCAAAATAACTCTATATAAAATATAAAATATATAAAATAACACAAATTCTAAAAAAATTAGAACCGAGTTTAAATTGTGCTTTGTACAATTACAGCTTTGTCATTGTAAAAATATCACACTCTACATCATACTAAACGTTAACTCAAACGTAAAAAAAAAACCTTTAAAATATAATCAATTAAAAAGTGTTCCCTTTTAAATAATCACATTACTCTTCACTATCTCCCTCAGCAAAATGTCTTTCTACTGTTGTGGGCACTATCTTCCATCCTGAACCATAAACTGTACAATTATGTATATTTTGGACATAGAAATACGTTAAATTGTAAATAAAGGCGCTAGAGACTAGTGATGGGCGAATTTGCGCCGGCGCCCTATCGAATAAATTCGCCCATCACTACTAAAGACATGTTTGAGTAGTTGATAAATTTGACTGCGTTTTAAGATCAGGCAGATAAACTCTTTGAAAACAATATAAAAAGGGAAGAAGGGTAAACCTTGTTCCCAAAACTCAAGAAAATTTTGGATCTAAATAACATTAGTCCTCAACAAAGGGAAACAAATATGTAAGGTTACAAATTTATTGTTATTGCTACTTTTATTACTCATCTTTTTATTCAGACACTCTCCTATTCTAGTATGTCATTCAAATCAATGAATGGTTGTTAGGATAAATTGGACCCTAGCAACTGGATTGCTAAAATTGCTAACCGGAGAGTAGCTTAGATGGGAGCATGGTAGACCAGAAATAACTGAAAACCCAGATAGCCTTGTTGGGTCATATTATATTACTCTTTGCTCTAAGGGGCTAATTTATAAATAATTTATATATTCACTTGTACCCAAAGTATAAAATGAAATACTTCTATTTATGACTTATTTGTATTTGGTACTTAATGTTAACCAAGACTTTCAACATTTGGAATTTAGTTCAGGGGCACTTTGATACCAAGAAAATACTTAATGAAAATTGTATTACAATGGGCACAATTGGGGGAAACACACAGGGTACCCCCTAATCAGGGGCCCTATGGCAGAAGTGGAACTGAGAAATGCCAATGTGCATTTTTGGGTCAAAAAAAAGTGGGGATTTTAGGCAGTGTGTGCAGATCATGGATGAAGTTTAGGCATAAAAGGCTATACGCAGATTAGGTCAGGTAGTGCATTGTGCAAGCGTGATTGACAAAGGGGCATGTCCATAAAACATTGAACTTCTGCATTAAATGTGCAAGATTTACCTTGGTTGCAGCAGATCTGTGTTGCATTAAATTTCTTTTGCACTATGTGATTTGAGGTTGCCGAAGGTCTACCATTGAGCACGGGACTTATCTACCATGGGCTAATAATGGAGTCCCTTGTAGGGACTCTCTGAAAGGATAGGGGATCAAACTAATTAACCCCAGCAACTGAACTAGTCTATTTCCCAAGCACTGCTGAGCTGAATAATGACTTTCTGTGCCACTTGCTCAGTGCTTAGATTTGATCATTGGTGACTTGCTTGCCATCTAGTGGCTGAAAGGTTTAGTGCAGTCATGCAAAGGCATTTTCTGCACATATATATTTGGACTAGCCAGTGGATAGCCATATATTCATTATTCTTGGTTTAGCCAGGTTTATGGAAAGAAAATTAATCAGCAATTTATAAAGCAAAATATCTAAAAATGGCTGGAGTGCTGTTTTCATTGTTCATATACAGAAACCTTATGAAGCACAAGTCTTTTTAAAAGGTTTCTAAAACCAGAATTATCTTTAGGGTGGTGTAAACAGGGGGAAGATAATGTCATGGGTAAGGGCTAAAAATGAAGTACAGTGTTTATGTGCTCACTGCCCTCCTCTTGGAACCAGATGAGTCATGAAGACATAAACCAGAAATCAGCAGGAGTCGGGCAGTAAGCAGTCAGAGTAGTCAGAAGTCAAGAAACTGAAATCTGAATTTAGAATAAAGCATACACAGGAACTAACAAAGCCTAGCAGGGAGATATAGAGCCCATTGCAGAATTGGGGACAATAGTCTCTGGGAAGGAGAAGTGGGATAGCAGGTATAGTAGGGAGAGATGGTGCCTATAGTAACAGTGGAATAATAGTCTCTGGGAAGGGACTGTGACTGTGGGATCGCAGGTATAGTAGGGAGAGATGGTGCCTATAGTAACAGTGGGATAATAGTCTCTGGGAAGGGAGTGTGACTGTGGGATAGCAGGTATAGTTGGGAGAGACGGTGCCTATAGTAACAGTGGGATAATAGTCTCTGGGAAGGGAGTGTGACTGTGGGATAGCAGGTATAGTAGGAAGAGATGGTGCCTATAGTAACAGTGGATAATAGTCTCTGGGAAGGGAGTGTGACTGTGGGATAGCAGGTATAGTAGGAAGAGATGGTGCCTATAGTAACAGTGGATAATAGTCTCTGGGAAGGGAGTGTGACTGTGGGATAGCAGGTATAGTAGGAAGAGATGGTGCCTATAGTAACAGTGGGATAATAGTATCTGGGAAGGGAGTGTGACTGTGGGATAGCAGGTATAGTAGGGAGAGATGGTGTCTATAGTAGCAGTGGGATAATAGACTGTGGGTGTGGGATTAAATTCTCTGAGTATTCTGGGATACATACATTTAAACCTATCGTGGATATAATATTATGTGTATTACCATCAGTAGCCAGTTAAGTGCGGATTCATGTGTTTAACCCCATGTCAATTTATTTGGGGGGGGGGGAAAGGGCACAAGGTGGTGGTTTGTTAAATATATAAGGTTGTAAACTTTAGAATGTATGCTTGGGTAAGAGTGGAGAGGCCAATTCCTTGATTTCTGCTCTAATGGATTAAAGTACAACTTCCAGTGTCCCTACTCACCTGGGAAACTACACTACACTACAATCTCCTTGGGGGAGCTTGAACTTTGAAGTGCTCTTACTAGCTCGCCCTGTCTATCAGGATCCCGTATCCCTGACTTGGTTAAGGCCTTGGCAGGTCCGGACTGAGAATTAAAATAGGCCCTGGTATTTCAGGTACACAGAGGCCTAATCCCCACATAGAGGCCCAAACAGCTCCCACCAGCCCACTAAATACTGACTTTCTATGGGACCTTATAGCAGCACCTCTGGCATTTGCCAGAACCCACAGATTGCCAGTCCGGGCCTGGGCCTTGGTTACCTTCAGCTTGGCGATACATGTGAAGATCACCAAATTAGCTGATCTTTTCACAGATCAGATATCTGATTAGATGGTCCTCTGGCGGCCAACAATTATATCATAATAGGTGTCCAGACAGTAGATAAAACTGTGTTCTGCTGCATTCTGTGAGTGAAAGGAAAAAGCTACAGACATTGCTAAATATGTATAAGGGATAAGAGAAACTGTAAACACAGTATGCAACTCATTGCTTAGTGCTGGGAGTTTTTAGCTCAACATCTTGGCAGCAACGTTGCAGCTTCCAAGTAAGTGTATAAAGATTAAAAGAAAAAATAAAAGCTTAACTGGTCTTGACTTAGGCTTTTCAGACACACCAAGGTTTAATTACTGATAGTAGCAGGTTAAATTGCATGGCATTTTAACAGCTGTAAACCTATTTGGCAAAATTCCTGCAGTTCCGCAAAGGAGTTCACTGCTCTGTTCCTGCTGAGTTTCCGTCAGGTGCTAAACACAGAGAGCATTGTGTTCATTCCCAAATCAGCCCTTTACCTAAATCCAACCTCGGGGAGACATTAGGTACAAGGCTCTTGCTGTGCTTTTCTTCTTTAGTGACTATTAGGGGAGTGTAAGTGGATGCCAGTTTGCTGTCACTTACAAGGAGGGTGAAATTTAAATGCTATCTACATATTTGCAAGGAGAAAGAAAAGTGCATTGTGATACACTAAAGCTGTGAGGTGATACCCTATGAATTATTTTTTTGGTTGGGCGAACAGGCTTTGACTAGCAATCTGCATTTGCCAGAGGAGATGCTGTAAGATGTCATTGACAGTCACTATTTATTAGGCTGGTGGGGGCTGTTTGGGCTTCTGTGCAGTTGAAATGCCAGGGCCTAATTTGACTCCCAGTCCTGTGGAATAATGATCCCTTTGCTGCTGTGCCAGTGCTTCCCTGGTGCTGATAGATTTGGAAGCAAATAATGAGCCTAGACTGGAATTTGGTGATTGTGGTGGTTTTATTTCATCAGGACGGCTACAGGAGATGCATTTAGAGTCAGGAATTAGTTATTTTCTTACTACAGCACCCACAACTGCCTCATTAAAGGGAACCCGTCACCCCAAAAAATGATTCAAAATCCGATTTTATCCCATTAGTCAAGCAAAATTAACTTTAATTACACTATAGAAATTATTTGAATCTTGTTTCCTTCAGTCTGGGATTTCAAAATTATAGCAAGCAGACAGCAGACAGCCATTTTGTGGACACCAGTATTAATGCAAGTCTTGTATCATCTCAGAATCTTGTTTGTGCACCAGAATAGGGGACCTGATGTCCATCCCCATGCCCTGGTTACACAATTAAATGGTGAAGAGAATGGGGGAATGTGGGGAGAGAAGTGACATCTAGGAAGTGCTGAATGGAAAGTGAAAGTAATTGTCAGACAATATTTGATTGACAGCTGAGATTTTTAAATGCGCTTACAACAGCTATGAATGTTTTAAAAAAAAATAGAAATTGGATTTCATGTTTAATTTGCAAAGGACTTTTATTATACAGTTTTTTGTGTCTGGGTGACAGGTCCACTTTAAACACAAGGTGCAGAACACAGTGTACTTTAAGCCTACTATAAATAGATGCTAAGAACAGGTCTTCCTTACTCCTTGGCACTCCTGGCTTTCACATTCTTTGTAAATGAGGTTGACCATCTTTATTAAACTGAGTCACTGTCTACTATATAGTAGTATTTGCCACATATTTGTGATGGTACCAGAACAGACTATCCTTCCTTACTAGTCAGCTACTGTCCTTCTACAATATCATGTTCTCTTCTTCTGGAACCTTGACATCTTGGATGCTGAGATGTCTGATCCTGGCAAGAAGCAGGGTATACAAGGATTCGCGGGCAAGCTTGATAATGTAATCTAGGGTATGTTGGACAGATTCAAAGTGCAAGATTATGACCAGCAGAGATTTCTAGTGTACTTCTTTAGTTAAGCTTTAGTTCTCCTTTAAGGGAATCAACCCATTTAAGAAGGAGGGGTTGATTTCAGAGGGTAGCTTTAATAACTTAGATTACTGGCTGAAGGAAGTGCCTGCCCCCCCCCCCCAGAAAAAAGCAGATATATTAAAAAATCACTATTGCATCTACTGTATTTCTCTTCTGCTGACAACGAATAGTGGTATGAACTGCTAGGGATTTAAAATGGTGTATACCACTGGCAATGTATTAAGGCATAAAATGCTGGTGATGTTTAATGGTACAGTATATACCACTAGAAACCTATAATGGCATTTGCCACTAACAAGCTACAATGACATATACCACTGGTGACGTATAATGGTATGTACTGCTGACAATGTATACTAACATATACTGCTGGTGGTATACACATACCTCCCAAAATTTTGGAAATAAAAAGAGGGACAAAAAAGTTGCCGCGCTTAGCGTGGCGATTTTTTGGCCACGCCCATTTATGTGACCACACCCCTAATTACCATGTTCATTTTACAAAATTTCGTAGGTTATAAAAGTCTAAATATATTTCTAATCGCCTCTTCTTTGGGGCGACTAATCTGCAGCATGGCACTCGCGGCGCTTCGTTTTCTGAAGTCCCCTCACGAGGAAACTTCGGGCGACTTCGGGAAAATGAATCATCGCGAGAAGTGATAGGCGAATTTTATCGCCAGGTGCAAATTCACGGTGAATTTGCCCGTTTCGCCGCCAGTGAATAAATGCCAAAATTGCCGCAAAAATTCTCTGGTGAAAATTTGGTTCCGACACCAGCGTCAAATTTTTTTCGACACCAGTGACAATTCTGACGCCGACACCAATTTAGACGCGGACAACGATCAAAAATCACCGTCAAAATCACCGTTTCACAAATTTTTCCCCAGTTTCCTGTAAAGCGAAATGGGACAAATTCGCCCATCACTAGTCGCACGTGCCATGCCGCAGGCGATTTTTCATCTCCCAGTGTGACCTTACCCTAATATTTCCCAAGGGACCTGTTATCTTATATTGTTACAATTACTTATTTGCTTATCTAGATTGCTTCTCTAGATACATTTGAATTGTTACAAATGTATCTTATCTTCTGTTGTGGCTGTTCTGTGCTCTCTGCCAAAAGCCAATTAAGTTAGAAACGTTGTTTCTTTTTCTGGCTGTTCAGTGCAGAGAAAAATTGGACTTTCCAGTACAAATGAGGGACTGCAGGTTGAGCTGTCAAAAGAGCGACTGTCCCTCTAAAAACGGGACAGTTGGGAGGTATGGTATATAATGGCATTTACCGATGAATACTAAAATTCAGGCAAAAGCCAAACCAAATTTTTGCCCAATTTACATATTAAATCTGAATTAAAAGACAACTTAAAAACATTATTTGTAAACAATACCTTTCTGCTTTCCACTGCTTCAAAGTCAAGTTTAGAGTTTGGCCAAATTCCTGGACTTGATGGGGGGGGGGGAATTTTCAGATGATGGTGTCACATTTTGTTATTATATCCTAGAAAATCCTGGCCAGCAACCTGTGCCAAGCAAAATGAGCCTTTACTCTTCCACCCTCAGGACATGCATTATCCAGAAGCAAGTCTTCATAAATGGATTTCCTTTCACTCCATATGACATTAATGCATTCATGTAGCAAAGGTTATCAGGGAATAGCTTGCCCTTTATTATCCTGCCATGTGACAAAGCAGTGAATTTGTGGCTAAAGATTACACAAGAGCCTTATGGTACATTGAGTGTGACACATGCAAAGTACATTGGGGCAAACTGCTTCCCGCTAGAGCCAAGTGAAGAGTGGTCTTGTACAGTTCCCAGACTGTAAATTACATTAGGGTTTCTTTAGACTAATGGTGTACTGAATTAAGGCAGGGAAATGTCCTTCATTGCCTTACAGATCCTGATTGCTTTATAGATCACAGGAAATTATCTTTTAGTGGCAGTCACTGGCATTGACTGGTGGGCACTCATGCCAATTAGTTTTTTTTTTACCCGTGCCCAATAGACAATGCCAGATTTGCTGTAGGAAGAGCCTTTCTAACATGCTCTTCTTGAAAGTGTTTACTGGTGATTAATGTTCTTTTGATTGATGTGGTTAGGAGTTCCACTCTCATCTGTGCCATGGCCCTTAAAAGTAAGCTTAGTTGTCCATTGATTAAACTGCATTAAACTCTTTCCACAATAATAAAAAAAAAAATTCATTGGAGCCCCAGTCACCTAGTGCTGACTATGTTAGTTAGCTCTGTATTTGTGAGGGGTGGGGAGGGTGGAGACACTTCATCTGCTTCCTAATTTGTGCATCATTCAGACACAAAAGTTGAGAAGTGGAAAAGGACTCAGGGCACAGTTAAGGACAGGACTGGCCTTTGCAACCCTACCTGTATCTGACAATTCAGCACTAACAATGGGCGATGTTCAAATTGTTGATGGGGACTGTTTGGGCCGCTATGTGGGCTGATTGGGCTTCTGTGTACCTGAAATGCCAGGGCCTATTTTAATTCTCAGTCCGGACCTGGAGCCGACCAATATCCAAGTCTTCTGTTGAGATCGGTCAGCTTGTCTCCCACCATAACGCACCGAAAATGATACAAAAATTTATTTAGTTCGATATTATTGGTATGTCTATGGCCACCTTAAAGGGATACTGTCATGGGAAAAAACATTTTTTTTTCAAAACGCATCGGTTAATAGTGCTACTCCAGCAGAATTCTGCACTGAAATCCATTTCTCAAAATAGCAAACAGATTTTTTTATATTCAGTTTTGAAATCTGACATGGGGCTAGACATTTTGTCAATTTCCCAGCTGCCCCGGGTCATGTGACTTGTGCCTGCACTTAAGGAGAGAAATGTTTTCTGGCAGGCTGCTGTTTTTCCTTCTCAATGTAACTGAATGTGTCTCAGTGGGACATGGGTTTTTACTATTGAATGTTGTTCTTAGATCTACCAGACAGCTGTTATCTTGTGTTAGGGAGCTGTTATCTGTTTACCTTCCCATTGTTCTTTTGTTGTTTGGTTGCTGGGGGGAAAGGGATGGGGGTGATATCACTCCAACTTGCAGTACAGCAGTAAAGAGTGATTGAAGTTTATCAGAGCACAAGTCACATGACTTGGGGCAGCTGGGAAATTGACAATATGTCTAGCCCCATGTCAGATTTCAAAATTGAATATAAAAAAATCTGTTTGCTCTTTTGAGAAATGGATTGCAGTGCAGAATTCTGCTGGAGCAGCACTATTCACTGATTCATTTTGAAAAAAAAATTTTTTCCCAAGACAGTATCCCTTTAAGGTGTGCCTTTTTGCCACTTTTCTAGTTTTACACTTGATTGTCAAAGTTGTATGGGCTCTCGAATTCGAAACTGCCCATCAGGTTTCAAAAGTCTCTAACCCAGACAGGACCCTCTTCTCTGATGTCATAGGCCCTGATGTCACTAGATCGCTCCCTGATCATCACCATCATTCTGCCCTTGAAATCATCAGCTCCATCCTTGACTTCACCTGACTCCTCCATTTGTCCGAATTTTCCACCAACTAAAGGCAGCAACCCTACTCACTATTAGATACTGGTCATGTTAAAAACTGACATGACTTCTCAGTAGGAGTTAGGAGTTCAGATATTTTGTTTGCAGGATTCTACCAAACGGTGGGTGCACGGCGAAACTGGAACAATTAGTATCATGTGACCCCTGGACTGAAGGGACAATTTTGTTTCATATGCTGCAATTTGGGGGGTTTACTTATTTTACTATTTAGATTAGAGTTTGGATTTGGTTTGAAATTTCACCTAATCTTTTGCTATGGATCTGATATTTAGCTGGGTCAAAAAATTAAAATTTGGTGCATCGCTATTTGTCATCCACTAAACATTTTTGTCGGATTATGTCCCATAATGCCACCCTCTGAGTTTGTATTGAATTGGTGGCAATTTTGGTGCTGTGAGATCATAATTTTGTTGCTAGACCTCATGAAGCATCTTAAATAGCATGGAGGTGGCTATTTGTGCCCCAAAGATATCTGCAATTATAGAAGTGGTCACAGTTTAGTAAACCAGCTTTGGTCATTTTTTTTTAATTCATTTCGGAACAACCATTATTGTGCCCCATTGCATTTTAGTAAACAGATTAAAATCCCTGTGCATTTTATCCAGTGTTCCGTTCTGCTTCCCTCTGCAATCTGTGAAAGTGTTTTATTTGGCCTGCAGGGGTCACTAAAATATTAGATTTACACTGCTTTGCTGCACCCAAACCCTCAAATCTCCAGTGTTGCTATAGAAATACTGGAAATATCAGTAAAAGTAAATAAAAATGGACATTTGCAAAGGCCCAGGGACACCAGTTCTAGAACACTAAGGGATACCAAATGTACTTTGAAAATGATCCCTGGTGTTTTCCCAAGGGAGTAGTAGGAGAAAGTTATTAAATATATGGGACCTATAACGGCACAAGTGTAGTAAGCTAGAACAGAAACTGGTGTCATTAGTACAAGAGCATGAACTTCTATATCCTATGAATTCTGCCAGCTCTGCTTATTTGTTTGCAACTTTACTAGATTTTACTAGATTTTAGACTTTACAAGTCTGAGAAGTGCAGGGAACTTGCAATCTCACAATTCTCACAAAAAACAGGCAATGATTGTGCCATTGTAAGTGCTGTTGGTCATTGTTGTGGTATTGCAAATGTTAGGGATTTTCAGTATGAGATTGTAAATGCTGGAGCAGATCACTGTTGTACCTTTGTAAGTACTGGGGATCACTGGTGTGCAGTTGTAAGTGGGAGGGGATAATTGTTGTGTTATTTTAAATGCCATGGATGATTGTTGCGCCACTGAAAGTGAAGATTAAATCACTAGTATGCCATTGTAACTAGTGCAAGGTGACCGATTGCACAGGTTCAGATGTCTATTCTCCGGATTTTGGAGCAAAAATGCAGCAAAATCACCTCTGCTTGTGTGGTGACAGGCTGAACCATGTCTCAGTGCACATAAGTAGAGGGGTGTAAGGCAGCGGATTAGGGTTTTTTCCAAGCTTGTGCCATTAGCCATTCATTTGCACACCACTGATCCCCCGGCTTGTACTTACAATGGTGCACAAGTGATCCCCCTTGCATTATTTACAATGGCACACCAGTGGTGCTTAACAATGATCACCGATAGCACACCCATTGCAATTGCACCAATACGCCATTAGCCTAAAAAGTGGCCATACACAGGCCAATAAAAGCTGCTGACAGATGATGTCAGCAGCTTATTGGCACCTGTATGGGGCTCTCCAACAGGCTTCCCCGATTGTTATCTGGCCGATATCTGGCAAATTAGCAAATCTTGCATGTATGGCAAGTTTAAGGGCAGTGGCGGACGGGAAGATTTGTTGTCCGCAATAAAGATGCACAACTGAGGGCAACAAATCTCCAAAAAATGCCTCTCCATTGAAAATAATTGAAATTGCCGGCAGTAAAGCCAACGCATCGCCTTGTACCTCCAAAGTCATCTGACGTTGCTTTGGGAGGAAACTTCAGGTGACATTGTGACATGTAAGTTTTACCACCGGTGATTTCCAATGGAGAGGCATTTTCAGGAGATTTGTGACTCGCAGGCGTGCATAAACAGGACCCGGCCTAGGGCAGCAAAATTGTTGGAGTTTGGAATCACTGACTACTTGTGGCTGTTCTCTGTATGTGTAGTGTGAACAAACCATTGTTGTTTCTATGTGTTTGGGCAAGATGTGAGTATGTGTGACTGGGTGTCTTTGTAAAGCTGTCTATACATGGGCAAATGTAAGATTCCGCCTTCGACCAAGTCAGCAGTTCATCTACCTGTGTATGGGGCCTTTCTGACTTCCTCCGTAAGATGTCTGAATGAAATTGGCTAGATTCAAAAATTCTTCTGGGGTAAGTACTGCATCTAGGGTTGCCACCTTTGAGCTTGTTGAGGTCCCGGCAGAAGGTAGGTCAGGCTATGATACAGTGATCTGGGATTGGCTGATTGCTGTGTAATTTACCTCAAGTCTTGTCCAGATTTTCTAATTTAGAAATCCGGACAGGCTTCCTGAAAACCAGGCTGTCCAGGTGAAAACCAGACAGGTAACTGCATTCTTGTTGATGGGGTTCTTTCCCAATGGACTGCATTCACCTTTGTTATGATCCAATTGTTGGCCCGAGGGCTAAATTATCAGATCAAGCCCAATATGTCCCAGCACATAGGTGCTTGTGATTGTGCTTGATAAAGGGGTTCACCCCGAAACGTTGCACTTCTGCAAAATAAACTCAGCAAGGGCTTGTACCTGCTTGAAAGAACCTTTGTGTGCCAGTGAAATCTTTCTTCGTTAGTATTATTGAGGTTGCCGAGGCCTCCTTCACAGTGCACCGGGTTATCTTATCGTGGAGAGCCAGGGTGTGCAAGCGTGGTAATCCTGTACTGACCAGCACATAGGTGGCCATATCAGGCAAAATTTCAAACCAAATGAGGGGATTTTCAGATGTATGGCCACCTATAGGAAAATATTAATAATTAGAATGGTTAATTCGATATTCCATGTCACTCGTTTCCATGAATATGCTCCTCAAGGGGTTAATATCTTCTGTTAAACCTCTGACAGGCACCAAGCTATGGGCAGGGCCTTTCTTTAACAACGCTGCCAATTGATCCGGCTCTCCCAGAAATACACTTTATAAATGTCTCCTGAGTCAGATGTGATTATTCAGCTGCACTCTCTTCCTCTCCTAACCACCTGGCTGCCAAAGAAAGCCGCCTGCTAGATAAATGCTATGCCCTTTCTCAAAAACCAGATAAAACGCAGGAATTGATTCTCTAATGGTAACAAAAAATGAACTTGAAAACTGCATTGACTTCTGTTGGCTTATCCATTTGTTTTATAGATCTGTAACATTTAGTTTGGAATTCATTATCTTCCTGCTGGGAACACCATAAAGTGCTGACCAAAGCTAGGGCCCGGTTAACTAAAGGCTGTTAACAAAGCTATGTTGCCATGACTATAGCTGTCTGTCTTTGGGGGGTGCACTTTGTGGGATCCAACAGCAGTTCTATGGAGAGGGAACCCCACAGATACTATACAGCAGTGATCCCCAACCAGTAGCTCGTGAGCAACATGTTGCTCTCCAACCCCTTGGATGTTGCTCCCAGTATCCCCAAAGCAGGTGCTTATTTTTGAATTCCAGTCTTGGAAACAAGTTTTAATTGCATAAAACCTAAGTATAGTGCCAAAAAGAGCCTCCTGTAGGCTGCCAGCCCACATAAGGGCTACCAAATATCCAATCACAGCCCTTATTTGTTACCCTAAGGGACTTTTTCATGCTTGTGTTGCATCCCCAATCTTTTTACATTTGAATGTGTCTCACGGGTAAAAAGGTTTGGGGAACCCTGCAGTACGGTATATCTCTTTTCTACTAAATTACTGTATATGACATCAGTATTACTTAAGGGATAGTTTAACTCCAAGTTAACGTTAGTATTTTAGTAACTTTAGTTATAGAATGTCCTGTTTTTATTTGAAAATGTATATAGAATTTTAATTATCTACCACTTTCCATCTTTCCAGTCAGGGTTAGCCAAAAAAAAACAAAAAACGAATGCTTTGTAAGGCTACAATTTTTATTGCTTTTTATTACCTGTCTTCTAACCTATGCAGGCAGCAGGGCCCTTTCCTAATTATCTTCCAGCCTCTCATGCAAACTGCTGTCTGGTTGCTTGGACCCAGGTCTGAACTGGGAGTCAAAATAGGCCTTGGCATTTCAAGTACAGAGAGGTCCAATCAGCTCCTCACCAGCCCACTCCACAGTGACTGTCTATGGCATCTTACAGAAGCCCCTCTGGCATTTGCCAGAACTCATAGATTGCCAGTCCAGGCCTGCTTGGACCCTGCTGAAAATTCTAAAAAAAACAACACAAAAAAGAAAATTATTCAAATACCACAAAAATTAAACACCTGTTGCAAATTGTCTCAGAATAGCACTGCCTATATCATACTTACAGCTGGCGTAAGGGTGATCTACCCATTTTACAGATGGCCACACAATTTTGGGCTTTTTGGAATTCTTTGGTGGCTGCTATTTTTCTTATATTTTGCAATAAGTTATTCCCTATATATCAGGTCAGTCTAACCTGTAGCAAAGTGTTGTGATTTCATTTGAGGATAGATTCTTATCCACATTTATATCACTATAGTTTAGGAACAATATTCAACAAAAGCCAAATAAATATCCTACCTGTTATCCAGAATGCCCTGGGATATTCTGGATAAGGGATCTTTAATTTAATTTGGATCGCCACGCCTTGTATTGACTAAAAAATTATTTAAACATTGAATAAACCCAACCACTAGTACAGGGTACTATTTTATTATTACAGAGAAAAAGGTAATCATTTTTAGACACTTCAATTATTTGATTAAAATTGTCTAGGGGTGATGGCCTTCCCATAATTTGGATCCCATAGCTGTGCCTTACCTAGTGTGGTATCACAACAATATACATTGTATACAAGTGAAGAACACTCCTAACTTTTTATTAAAATATTTAATTGCAAATTATAACCAGTCACGTTTTGGTTTGTTGTAGTTATTACTAGGAACTGGTCCAAAATTGCTGACATTTGCATGCCCATCAGTTGCAATAAATCTACTTAATGCGATAAATGTTTAATAAAGATCCAGAAGTGCACTTCACAAATCTTATATCCGGTATGAATTTACTGAGAGAAAGCACAAAAACAAAAAGCACTCGTATTGTCGGTGGATTTTAATGAAAGGCAAACCAACAACATTGAATTTCCTATAATAAATGCGAAGGAGTAGTTATGCATGGAATTGCCACTGTTTTTATTCTGGCTCTCTTTAAAAGTCCTTTACATGGAGTTAGCATTATATTTATCCTGCCATGTGTTCTGGGATTATTATACATGGATTTGACCGTTGGAGACTATGAAAAAAATCTGTATAGAACATGTCTTTAATTAAACTCCCCAAACCTAAAAATAACCTTCCCCTATGGACCATTAACAAATATGTGTACTGTATATGTACTGTATATGTACTGTCTATGTCTGCGCACAGAACCAGTCGGCACATTAATTCAGGGGTTAACATAGAGACAATATATATTTCAGTTTATAACAAGACTCCTTTTTAGCAAGTCTCCAGTTCTAGCTATCGGCACAATGTGCTTCTTTGGGATATTGCCAACAATTCTTGTCTTTGTAATACATCTTGTTTCACATTAATCTCTGGGATTGCAAGAACTCTGACATAGGTGATCTTGTTTTTCTTTATTAGTCTCATCAATACCATTCCCAGACTCCATACGGAATCTTTTCCTTTGGCAGTGCCTAAGGAGGATATGGCAGAAGCAATTCTGTTTCTAAGAACAATACTTTATGTATGTATGTATGTATGTATGTATGTATGTATATTTTTATTTGTATAGCGCTCCTTGAGGGCAAAGCACTGTACAGCAAAACAATAAATTAGTAGTAACAAACAAGGGGTCTCTGCAATAAGTGCTTTGATAATAAGTGCATTATTAGAAATACAATTCACATAAATATAAAACATAATTACAATACAGATTAAGTGCTCAGTGTTCAGGAGACAAAAGGATGAATGACCCTACCCTGTAGGGCTTACAGTCTAAATGGTAACGTCACTTACAGACACAATGCAGATGGGTATTAAGGTGCTGTATGTTACTGTGTGTGACACTATCATATAAGTGCCAGTTCCCAGTTCAGGTGTTATCCAGGTGCTCCCAGAGGTAGTCTTTGAGTTTAGTTCTAAAGACATTGAAGGAGGTTTCTCTCCGGAGAGATTCAGGTATGGCATTCCAAATATAAGGAGTAGCAAGACAGAAGGGTTTGATGCGGGAAACAATAGTAGTGGGTTGTTCAACCAAGCGGTTGCTTTGAGAGGAGCAGACGTTTCGGGCAGTAACATATAGAGAAACAAGAGATGAGATGTGGTTAGGTGCAGAAGAATGAAGGGCTTTGAAGGTTATAGCTGGCCATAGACGCAAAGATCCGATCGTATGAATCGAGGATTCGTACCATTTTCGGACCATGTGTGGAGAGTCCCGTCATTTTTCGTCTGGCGGAGATCGGTCATTTGGTCGATCGGACAGTTTAAAAGATCTGAATGGTTAGTGGCAGGTTGGGAGATGGGGGAGTCCGATCGTTCGAGGATTCGAAAGATCAGATCTTTGAATCTATAGCCAGCTTCAGAGGAGGAGTTATTCTTTGTTTTATAGGAAGCCATGATAAGGACTTCAGCAGGGGAGGGGCCTGTACCCTTTTGGATGTTAATTAATGAATAAATTAATTAAGTGGGATTAGTTCATTTTAGATTGTATTTAGCAGCTAATCTACAGCTATATGCCAGGTTCAATGAATATATATACGTTGTTTTAGGTTTTCCAGTTGTTTTTGGTTGATGTAGTTTAACTTTGATTTTGGTTTAGAATTACCAAAGGATGTGGTTTATATTTTTGAGCTTAGGCGGTGATAAAATGCCTTGTGTGTTTTAGTCTTAACTTGTTTCAATCAACAAGGTAACCTATGTAACCTGTGCCTTTTCTCCTTTTCTCCAGCTTGAACTGGCTCCACTGCCCTGTTTTAAAAGAGCTTTGGTTTTTTTGGTGTTACTGTTTCTTTAAGTCAGAGCTCCCATACTGTTTCCTCTGCTAATATAAAATGTACTTCCTCTCCCAGGCTCCAATGGCAAAAAGATGCAAAATTATGGTGAAAATAAATGTTTTTTGCCTTTATTTGCCATGTAGTGACTCTTGCATGAATTGCCCTTATTTTGCCCAGGAAGAAAAACCCTTGTTATATTTGTAGCTCTGTGTTTTTATACATGATACCTGCAGGTTAATGCTCTAATCCTCTTTTTGCTTAATTGTTCCGTTTCACACTGGAAGAGTCATTTTATTGTGACATTTTAAATTACCATCAATTAGACAACAGACTATTAGATTAGTACATAATTTAAAATACATTTATCAAGCATTGCTCCGCTTTTAAAGTGTGCATGATGCAGGCTGGCAGAGAGTATTCCATCAGTAAATCTCATGGCACAGGGTCCTGGTTTTCGGAAACAGATGCCATTCATTGTTGTGTCTCCAGCCATTGTGTTTGTCCTCACATTCAGTTCACACACTCTCAGCTTGAGATGCATTTTTGGTACAGAGAGAAGTTCCACAAGTAGCAGATGACAGCTCTGTCTTTCCTGATGACAGCATCTTAACAGTGAATGGAAGGCAGGTTATCTCAAGTCACAACTACAAGCCTTGGGCAACAGACACAAGGTCTGGTTACATTAACCCTTCCGCTGCTGTAAGGTATTTGGCATCCTAATTGGCCTTTGGCTACAGTTAGGAGGAAACCTCTTTTAACTGAAATTATCTCCAAATACACTATGTGGCCAAAAGTATACGGTCAGTTCTGTCGACCGGGATGTTACTATAGAGGAAGCAGTTTCCTCATTAGGCAACTTCGCGGCGACTTTGGAAAACGAATCACATCAATTGCCATCCCGCCGGCGATTTACATTCTAGCTGGCGGGAGGCAGTTCGGGGAGATTAGTCGCCCCAAAGTGGAGGAGATTTGTCACTGGGCGACAAATCTCTCCAAATCTAAGCGTGTGTCTCTGCCCTTAAGGTGGCCATACAATGTCTGATAAAAAGCTCATCTGCACATGTACGGTGCCCTCTGAGGGGCCTACCCAACTGTTATCTAGGGAGGTTTGAATATCTTACGAGGACCACATAAGCTCATGGATGGGGTCCTTGCCCTGACAACTTGTATCACTGTCATTGAGACCCAAATACCTTGGCCCTGTGAGATTTGTCGTCCAGTGACAAATCTCCTCTTCTTCGGGGTGACTAATCTCCCCGAACTGCCTCCCGCCGGCTAGAATCTAAATACCCGGCGGGACGGCACTCGGAGAGCTTCGTTTTATGAAGTCGCCCGGAAGTTTCCTCATGAGGCAACTTCGGGGCGACTTCTGAAAACGAATCACATTGATTGCCATCCCGCCGGTGATTTACATACTAGCCGGCGGGAGGCAGTTCGGGGAGATTAGTCGCCCCAAAGAAGAGGAGATTTGTCACTGGGCAACAAATCTCTCCACATTACGGTGCCCTCCCAGGGGCCTACCCAACCGTTATCTAGGCAGGTTTGAATATCTTATGGAGGCGAGGACCACATAAGCTCATGGATGTGGTCCTTGCCCTTAAAACTTGTATCACTGTCATTGAGACCCAAATACATTGGCCCTGGGGCCAAACAATCAGATCTACTCGATATCGCTGGACTACATCCTCAATCATACTTTAAGACTTTATAATATGTTAATATATGCCGGGATTTGCAGAATTGAGTAAAATAAAGGTGAGCCACAGTACCTAGATCCTCATATATATTTGTAAAATTTCAAACATTATGACTTGACCTTTTTGCATGGGGACATATTTTACCAGGTAAAGCTAACACTGCTCATTTTGTGCTTTTGGGGACTGTATGCAGCTCTGCCTTGAGAGAGCAGAAGTGATGAATAGAAGGAAAATTGGTTCCCCCAGGCTGATAATTCATACAATATCATTTATCTTCATTTCTTTGATAAATGTTCTATTTATATTCGTAAATGTTACAGCATGCCCTTTCCTACAACGACAAAATATTTTCAATTTTTAATTATTTTGACAGTTATACCTAGTAATATATATTCATCCAATTGTTAGATCCTCACCCCAGCCTCTCCTCCGAGAGCTCGTCTATAGATAATAAGCACCTTGCTCCCAGATAGTGTTATCTCCTGATTAACCCATCAGATGCTACTGCCACTGAGCTATTGCTTTTGATCTTCTACAGCACAAATATCGCGCTCAGTGGCTGATTTACAAACACGGGGCATCATTAGCAACCAGCCAGCAAATAGTTTACTACAAGTTGGAAATAGAAAATGAATACCTGATTGGTTTCTACTGGCAACTACACTTGTATACTGTAGATTAATATTTTGTTTTTAAACCAGCCCTTATAAGAAGCTATCCAGTATGCTTAAAGGGGTGGTTCACCTTTGAGATAACTTTTAGTATGATGTAGAGAGTGATATTCTGAGACAATTTGCAATTGGTTTTCATTTTTTATTATTTAAGGTTTTTGAATTATTTACCTTTTAATTCAGCAACTCTTCAATTTGCATTTTAGTAGCTAAGATCCAAATTCCCCTAGCAACCATGCATTGGTTTGAATAAGAGACTGGAATATGAATAGGAGAGGCCTGAATAGAAGGATGAGTAATAAAAAGTAACAATAACTATACATTTGTAACCTTGCAGAGCATTTGTTTTTTAGAAGGGGTCAGCGACGCCCATTTGAAAGGCAAATAATTATAAAACTATTAAAAATAAATAATGAAAACCAATTGAAAAGTTGCTTAGAATTGACCATTATATAGCATACTAAAAGTTGCCCTAAAGGTGAACCAACCCTTTAAAGGCAACTTCCAGTCAGCCTTTGCCAGCCAGTTTAGACTGGTAATAAAGTGAAAAGTCTGGAAATATTTTTAGTGGTGGTGGGGGCCATTATTTATATAAAGTAAGGCTGCTTAGCCTAGGGCCCATTATATATTATTTTCACTGCTTTAGGCACCAACTATGACTACTATACTTTTCTTTTATCAACAATTTCTTCCAGAGGCTAATATTTCCATTGCTACAATAGACACCATCTCTCCCTACTATACCCGCTATCCCACAGTCACACTCCCTTCCCAGAGACTATTATCCACTGTTACTATAGGCACCATCTCTCCCTACTATACCTGCTATCCCACAGTCACACTCCCTTCCCAGAGACTATTATCCACTGTTACTATAGGCAACATCTCTCCCTACTATACCTGCTATCCCACAGTCACACTCCCTTCCCAGAGACTATTATCCCACTGTTACTATAGACACCATCTCTCCCTACTATACCTGCTATCCCACAGTCACACTCCCTTCCCAGAGACTATTATCCACTGTTACTATAGGCACCATCTCTCCCTACTATACCTGCTATCCCACAGCCACAGTCCATTCCCAGAGACTATTATCCACTGTTACTATAGGCACCATCTCTCCCTACTATACCTGCTATCCCACAGTCACACTCCCTTCCCAGAGACTATTATCCCACTGTTACTATAGGCGCCATCTCTCCCTACTATACCTGCTATCCCACAGTCACACTCCCTTCCCAGAGACTATTATCCACTGTTACTATAGACACCATCTCTCCCTACTATACCTGCTATCCCACAGTCACACTCCCTTCTCAGAGACTATTATCCCACTGCTACTATAGACACCATCTCTCCCTACTATACCTGCTATCCCACAGTCACACTCCCTTCCCAGAGACTATTATCCACTGTTACTATAGGCACCATCTCTCCCTACTTTAACTGCTATCCCACAGCCACAGACACTTTCCAAAGGTTGGGGATCGGACCGACTAGTGGCAAATTCATCACTAAAATCTCTGGGGTCAATTGATTGGCCCAATTTCAGGCTGACCACCATATCAATACCCCACTGCTACTAGAGGTGAGCTGTTCTATCTGCACAGTTAGGGGATGCAGGAATGAGATTTCTCACTTCTACCTACAGCTGGTCTGAGGGCCCCCCTGTTTATGAGGCACGGCTCCCCCTGCTCGGATACTTCCAAAAACAGCTGATGTGTTGAAGTCTCTTAATGAATTACACGATGATGGAAAGTCATTTTGATGCTGGTGAACTTTTGCATGTTCTAGTAAACAGAAACCAGTTACATAGTGTGGGGGAAACTAACTTATTAGTGTTAATTACTCATCTCTCCTATGGGAAATAGTCACAGTCACAATAAAGTAATCTGCACTTGTTTATCCCTCGAATATTTTTCCCTGAGCATAAGCAGAAGATAAGCAGATGGACAGATGGAAGGCACTTAGGTTTATTATCACTACAAATGTAACCTTGCCTCCTTTGCACAAATGTTGCAAATAGGGTTGCCACCTTTAGTGAAAAAAATAACCAGCCGGTGGGGGGCGGGTACAAAAAGGAGGCGGCCCATGATGCAAAAAGGGGCGGGGCTATGCAGTGTGCCGCAAAAAGGGCAGAGCAACATCGCGGCGATGTGAAGAACACTACAAAAAAGGTAAGTTCTGCGCAAATCGGGGCAGGCCGAGGGCTTTTTTTAAAGGATATTACAAATTACCGGCACCTGCATTGCCAGTAAATTTGTAATACCGGCCCCAGCCTTGGCAGGTGTTTTACTGGCTAGGCCGGTAAAATACCGGCCAGGTGGCAACCCTAGTTGCAAATGAAAACAACCCCTATGACCTTAATCTTAAAATAAACTTTAAGTATGATGTAGAGAGTGATATTCTGAGATCATTACAACTGGTTTTAATTGTTTTATTATTTGTGTTTTTTCTGAGATGTTTCACATTTTAATCAGCAGCCCTCCAGTTTGCATTTTCAGCAATCTGGTTCCCAGGGTCCAAATTACCCTAGCAACCATGCACTGATTTGAATAACCGACTGGAATACGAATAGGAGAGGCCTGAACAGCAAGATGAATGATAAAAAGTAGCAATAATAATACATTTGTAGCCTTACAGAGCTTTTTTTTTTTCATGGGGTCCCCATTTGAAAGCTGGAAAGAGTCAGAAGAAGAAGGAAGGACAATTGAAAAGTTGCTTAGATTTGGCCATTCTATAACAGGGGTCCCCAACCTTTTCTACCCGTGAGTCACATTTAAATGTAAAACAAGTAGGAGAGCAACATAATCATGCAAGAAGTTCCTAGGGGTGCGAAATATGGATTGTTATTGGCATTTGGTAGCCCCTATGTGGACTTGTAGCCTACTGGAACCTCTGGCGGTATACATGGTTTTTGTGTAAGTAAAACTTGCCTTTAAGCCAGAAATTCAAAAATAAGCACCAGTTTTGAGGCCACTGGGAGCAAAATGGGAAGATTTGAGGTGGATTTCATGGGAGAGGTTGGGTGGTTCAGGGCATGTTTAGGCAGGAATATGGTGCCTCACCATCCACTGTAACTAGCCCTGTAAAATCACCCAAAACCATGTGTGGTGACTGGTGACACTTACGTGGGTGGATGCAGGTTGAGAACTAAGGTGACTGAGTCAATCATACCAATCTGAAGCTTACTTGACTGTATCAAGCAGAGTGCAAGGGCAAGGCCTATTACACCATGACCAAGAGAAGTAACAGAGGTCCATGGGAATACAATAAAATCCTTATGTCTTTCAAATAGATCAGTGGGGCTCATGAAAATCTCTTGGAGAGTCACATAGACCCAACTGGCCTCCAGTTGGACATAACTAACTTATGTATTTCCTATAAAGGTGTAATCAAGACAAGAACTGTGGTGGGTTTTTTGGCCGAAGCGAGAGAGCTGATATAAACTATTTATATTTTTGGCATTAGTGGTGAGGGAAAAAAAAAGTGAAGAAGTTCGGTGATCAAAATGTATTCTCTTTAGAGGTTAACTATAATGTCACTATGTTACCTGTAGATAAGATTTCACTGGTTATTCTTCTGAGGAGGCAACCATAAATGTTGGGCACACTAGAACCATCCCACTGACAGCTGAAAATGTAAACACTGACGGTTATGCCTGGTTGTTTTCAAAGAATCCGAATCTTCTATTTAATGTTAGAATGGTATGGCAGCCTCTGCTCATGTGGATAAACAAGAATTTGAAGATATTGAGGACTCCCTGAAAACAGGACACAATAATATACACTCTACTTATGAGCTGTAAATATTTTCCCATTAAGCTACTGAGCCACAGTATGTTCTATTTTGGTTAGGGTTGGATGGTTGGCCCACACAGGTAATTACTTTGCACAGCCCTGTCTAACTGAATGAGTCCAAATAAGAAAAAGAAAGAAAGTCCAGCATTTGAGCAGCTGGGAGTTGCAGAGGAGCATGCTGGGAGATAAGTTGAAGTGATATCATTGCTCAAGGCTCAGTCTGATAGGCTGCTACTTCCGCATTCCTATCATGTCTGTTTTATGTTCAGCTGCAGCCATAGGTCAGGAATGGACACCGGCTCTTCTATGTTTTCTGGGCAGCTAGCGAGTGTTGCACAAGGGATCCATCAGCAGCCTAGCCCAGCAGGGACAGATTAAGGGGCGAAAGGGGCCTGGAGCTAAAAACTCCAGTGCAATTACCAACCATAAGATCTCCACACTGAGTAAGAGACAGAGAGAGCCTGAGAAACTCAGAAGGTATGAGATCAGTTATCTGGAATTCCATAAACCAGAAAGCTCAGAAATACATATCTGTTCCCCAAAGTCCTCTTTTTAAACAAGCCAAATGGGTATTCACTCTGCAATGTTATGTATAATGCTTTAGTTATGCACTGTGGAATGGCAGACACATTAGACAGCTTCAAGGAGGGGCTGGATGACTTTTTTAGCAAGTGAGAAAATACATGGTTATTGCAAATAACTCAAAGTACAAGTTGATCCAGGGATCCGATTGTCGTCTTGGCATAAAGAAGGACTTTTTCCCCTTCTGAGGCAAATTGGAAAGGTTTCAAATGGGATTTTTTTGCTTTCCTCTGGATCAATTAACAGCTAGGCAGGTTATATCTTGACAGCGCTATATAAATAAATGATGATGATATATAGACTTAAAAGGTTGAACTTGATGGATGTGTGTCTTTTTTAAACCTAACTTACTATGTTACTATGAGTGCAAGGAAAGCTGGGGACAGGGTGTGCAAAACCTATTCCATATCAAGCACATAGACTCCAAAATTTGCAAAAGAAAAACTTTCATTTTATTTACAGATTTTTCAACAAATTCGAATAGATACCTGTGTCACTTGTAAATTGCAGCTGGAATAAAGTGTAGACAACAAAAATAGGTGGCATGTTGATACTGTTAAATTAAGTTATAAATAAATTAGAATACCGTATGTGTTTGTTTCCTCGCCCCTCTCTGTAAACTCATTTTGTGCTTGCTTGTAATACGGACAAGCTAAAAGCTGGCCACATAGGATTTACCAGATCAGCCTTCTCTGGTCTGCACTGGGGTGCCATGACTAGGGATGTAGCGAACTGCCGAGTATGTGTTCGCGAACGCCGTTCACGAACACCGGCAAAACTTCGAACATCCGAAAATCGTTCGATTCGAACGATCGAAGGATTTTAATCGTTCGATCGAACGATTTTCGTTCGAATCGAACGAAGCCATTCGATCGAATGATTTCATTCAATCCAATGGCTTCGATCGTTCGATTCGAACGACAATCGTTCGATTTTAGCGATCAAATGGTCGAATGGTCGAACGATTTTGACGCGAACGCCTATTGGCGAACGTCGCGCGACGTTCGCGAACTTGCGGCGGACGCGAACAGTCGAAGTTCGCGCGAACTAGTTCGCCGGCGAACAGTTCTCTACATCCCTAGCCATGACTTTGTGTGGGGGTGTTATATACAGGGGCAGATTGGTGCAGCCACCTTCTCTTGGCTATTGCTTTGCTTTAACAAACTACAATGTGATTTCAGTGGAGTTGTATTTTCAAAACAGAAAACATGGTTCATCCATGACTCTCATGGGGTCGTTGGCCAGCCCGATGTTCAAACCTACAATGTCTTAAGGTGGGTACAAGCGAAAACAAACACCCTGAACCCTGAAGAGAATTTGTGAACAAATTACAGATAATTGCAAGAGGTTGCAACTGTGGTTGAATGTGCCCAGAATGGTAAGACGATGTCAGTTACACTTCATATCAGGGCTGTGCAACATGCACACTGTAACTGTAGTTGCACTGCAATAGCCATCATTCTCTAACAGCCCTAAGGATGGACCATTCAGGCTATTTTGCTCTCAGAACTGCCAGCACTAAGAACAGCCTTCCCCCAGCTACATATTTGTACAGTCTTAGGGGGTTATGTAATAAAAGGCACTAATGGGGCAATATAATGTGTTTTCCTTAGTGCAAAAAACTTTTGAAATGTTAGCGACCATGTCCCATTTTTGACTGATTAAAGACTCAAAGACTTCTTTGCAAAGTTTGCGACCAAATTGCTTTTGCGAACGTTCTCAGTGTACGTAATAAAATTTTGCAATCACAAACCATTTTTTGCGACAAAATATTTAACGATACTCTAGAGCATGTTTTAAAGGTTCGCAATGCGCAATTAAGATTCGCAATGCAATAAAAGCCTAAGGAAGAATATTACATTGCAACAGGTGAATTTTTATTCGCAAAGGTTTGCTCTTTGTGAATTTTTGTATATTAAAAAGGGCATGTAAAGTCTAAAATAGAATAAGGCTAGAAATGCTGTATTTTGTATACTAAATATAAACATGAACTTAGTGCACCACAAGCCTAATCAAACAAATAATTTATGCTTTCAAAGTTGGCTACAGGGGGTCACCATCTTGTAACTTTGTTAAACATCTTTGCAAGACTAAGACTGTGCACATGCTCAGTGTGGTCTGGGCTGCTTAGGGATCGTCATAAACAAAGCTGCTTGAGTTCTGCATGGCTGGGAAGTAAGGCGGGGGCTCCCCCTGCTGTTCATAATTATGATTGTTTCCCTGCTCAGCAGTTAGGGACCGTCTGACAATTCCTATCCACAGCAGTAAATGAAGGGAGAATTTCACTGCATACAGTCAGGTTTCTTATAAAAATGGTACACATTTTTTTTTAATTAAAGTATATTGGAGATAGGTTTCTTTTTCATTAAAGAAAGTAAAACTGTGGTTTTATGTTTTTTGCCTTTACATGCCCTTTAAGGATAGAAAAATAACCTCTTATTAACCAATTAATTGGATTGTAAATCCCTTTTTAGGGTTAAATTCCACATTTATGGGTTCTGTATGATTAGACTCTCACCAATAAATGTGGAATTTAACCCTAACAACTGATTTTTAATCGAATGAATTGGTTAATAAGGGGTTCTTTTTCTATCCTTAATATACAAATCTTATTGGCACTGACGCTCGTCAGAGCCTGGTTTTAATTAAGAGTTTTGAAAGTGGTTATTGCAAGTGGATCTAAATTGCACCAAGTCTTTGCAAATTTTATTACATTCCCCCCTAAGTTTGCCCAGGTGCAGTAACCCATAGCAACCAATCAGCAGGTAGCATTAAAGCGATACTGACACGTTCCTATAAAAATCATAGGATTGTGTCAGTATCAAGTAGTTGCTGCACCACTCAAAGCCGCCCCCAGCCCCTCGAACCTGCTTTGACCCGACCCTCCGACACAGCTAAAAGACCTTCTGTGCAGTTTCAGTGATGCTCGGCTGGGGGCGGCGTGATCCTTCCGTAGGCTGATTACGAATGAAAACAGGACTTCAGTCTATGGAAGGATCGCTCCGCCGCCAGCAAATTGTCACGGAAACTAGGCAGAAGATCCGTAGTAGTGTCAGCGGGTTGGCTGCGCAAAGATTTGCAGGGCTGGGGGGGCGGCTTTGGGGCTTTACGAGAAAATATTCCAGGTGCAACAACTACTTGGTACTTACATGTTCCTATGATTTTTATAGGAACGTGTCAGTATCACTTTAACTGGTCACCTATTTAAAAGCAAACATCTTATTGGTTGCTATGGGTTACTGCTAAACTTAGTGCCTTTTATTACATATGGGGGCAATTGTTTGGAATTTGTTCATTTTGTCCACTCGTATCTACAGCCAAACTGCATCTGATCTGCACTAACAACTCAATATGTTTAATCACCGGCAGACAACCTGAAAGTGCCCAATTTAAATTGTACTCTTTTGCTGGCTATTCTTTGTGCTGTGTGGGTTAATATGCTGAAAATATCCAGAAAGGTTTTAAATGATCCTCAACTTTTGCTTTATAGTTTAACAACAGAAATGCAATGAAATGAAATGTATCTTGATTTCCTTATGGAGCAGCACCAGAACATGGATGTGGCAGATCTACTTGGCTTTCTCTTCCAGGACCAGGCCCAGACTGGAAATCTGTGGATTATGGCACATGCCAGAGAGGCTGCTGTAGATACCATAGATAGACAATCACTGTTTATTGGACTTGGGGAGGGGAGCAGACCTCCCTTAACTGCTACCAGCCCTTGGAACTAGGCAGGATATGGCACAGGGTGGTACTCAGGCCTGGACTGGCAATCTGTAATGCTGTAAGTTGCCATGGACTATTTGAGGGGGCTGTTTGGGCCTATGTGTACTTGAAATGGCAGTTTCTGATAAAATCCTAGCTGGTGGTACCACTGGGTAAGTATTACAAGGGAGCATGCAATAGTGCTTTGATCACTGCAGTTCTCCCTTTAGAACATCATAATTATCAAAATCCTTGTGTGCCATAACCCTTAGAGATTCAGCTGTGCTGGAAACAGTAATATATACTGTATATTTTAAAAAAAAAAGTGCAATAGATAACCTTGCAGTTCTTTGAAATGATGTTTATAAATGAAGGCCAATTAAATCGTGCCACAACAGACTCATATATGTAAATTATACATTACTTAAAGCTGACAAGTGTTTCTTATAGTAAACCAGCTCTAATTAATTTTAATGCAGCCCTCTGCCTACAGCTGCCTATTCTCCTTAATGAACTCTGGGCCCTGCCAGGCACACATGGGCTGAGCTGGTATTGCTGGCTCAGAATTACAGGAAGGCCATCTCCCATAGACTTCAGTTTAAAGGACCAGTAACATCAAAAAATGTCATCTCCCATAGACTTCAGTTTAAAGGACCAGTAACATCAAAAAATGTTTTTTTATAAAAATTCATTAGTATACATCGAAAAAACAACCAAGACAAATTAAACATTAAAATCGCAAAGTCTTTATTAAGAAATAACTTACCGAAACTCCGTTTGTGCTCCTCTTCAGAAAGCGATTGTGCGATCCATTGTGCGGCGCTCGATTTCGCTTCCCTGCCTTCCTTATAGGAGATAGCCAGGGAGGAGAAACCGCCGCCGCACAATGGATTGTCGCAGTGTCGCCTTTTCTGAAGAGGAGCTGAAGCGGAGTTTTGGTAAGATAATGCTTAATAAAGACTTTACGATTTTAAAGTTTCATTTGGATTGGTGGTTTTTTTTCTATGTATACTAACAATTTGTTTTACATTTTTTTGATGTTACTGGTCCTTTAATCAAATGATTCCACTTTCTAAAAATTATTTCCTTCTTCTCTTTAATAATAAAACAGTACCTTGTACTTCAACCCAACTAATATATAATTAAACCTTATTGGAGGCAAAACACTCTTACTGGGTTTAATTAATGTTTAAATTATTTTTTTAGCAGACCTAAGGCATGGAGATCCAAATTACCTATATATCACTTATCCGGAAAACCCCAGGTCCCCAGAATTCTGGATAACAGGTCTCATACCTGTAATACTTGCCCTGGCCTCCAACTGTTGGACTGAGAGTGCACAAGACTTCTCAAGTGAGAAGACATTTCCCCCTTTCCCTTCTGAATAACTGAATGCTGACAAATAATATTTATTCAGTCAGGGCTAGTTCTGTGTTTGATTCACACTTGTTCTGTTGTGGGTGGCACTAGAGCAAAGATGGCCTTTTTAAAAGCATGGGAGACCTGTTCACTGATGCTCAAGCATTCAAGGCTTCAAGAGTATTTGTTATAGTTACATATATGGAAAATATGATGTGAAATTCATAACTGGGTGTCAGTGAGCTTCCATGAGGAAAGTAGATTAACTGAAGTGCTTTAAATGGAGACATATCCCCCTATAGTAAGATACTAGAGGGACAGTGTGTGTTCAGGTAGGAAAATACTGATTCTGGGTAGGTGCAAGTTGTATCCAAATGCCTTTGTCTGGACTCCAGTCTTGCCTTTCAGTGTCCCCTAATCTCAAAATACTATATTGTTTCACAGAAAGGAGGTTTTATTCCATAGTTTCCATGATGAAATGTTGCTGAGTTACCCGCGACAATGTTCTTTCAAAATAATATATCTGATTTCTGTGCATGTGGGATGGCTGTGAACCCCACTTATCTTCTGAGTTTTATCTCATTATAAATATAACTGACTTTAGACTGAACTTGCAGAATTGGAATCCAGGGGAGAGATCCGACTGTTCCTTCATTCCTGTGCTGTGCTTGCGGGCAGACCTGTTTCTCTCTCTCTGGGCGATTTGATTGTGACCCCAAACAGGGGAATTATACGACCAGGGATGAGTTTCTCTTCCTAAGGAGCCTGATCATGTGGCTTTTATTTAATTTCTGCATAAAATGTAGAAATAGTCAAGCTTGCCAAGTCCTGGGGTGCAGCTGAGCTGTCTTTTACTTATTCACAGACAGAGGCCACTGAAGTGACGCTTGTTATTTTGGATGAATCGTCTGACCAAGGCTGTAGGTTCTGCAGGGCATAGAGGGAAGAGTTGTGGAGGCAGATGGGGTCCTGCTGGAGGGGCTGGTTTATAGTTTTCTGAAAGGCCTCCTGTTGGAGCTGCAGGAGGATCCTGTTTGCCTGCTGCCTCTCTGCTTCCCGTTCCTCTGCTGTCTGTCTCCTGGGCAGATAAACAGAGAGGAGAATGTTAGGATGTCCATGGATATACACACATATCATTCAGCTGCTTCCATTATCTGGAAACCAATTATCCAGAAGCTCTGAATTATGGGAAGGCCCATCTCCCATAAACTCGATTTTATCCAACTATTTCACATTTTAATCTGCATCTGTATATAACATACAGTAGTTCTCTGATACCCCAAATCCTTGAATAATGTGTAAAATGTATCCCTGAATGTATTCCTGAACAATGACATAACAGCATATTATAAAACGATGATTTACCCCATAAAGTAACTGTATATTAGTGACTTGGGCATTCCATGACCTGTATAAAAGCACTCAGCTTGCAGGCAGCCTTGTATGAACTTTTATAAAATTGTATAAAATGTTTCTTATATTTAATAAATGGTGTAGGAGTGTATATTAATACTAGTAGTAGTAATGATAATAACACGATTACGCAACTGCAAGAATAATCCAGAATCAGGAGCATAACTACAGAGGAAGCAGACCCTGCAGCTGCAGGGGGGCCTAGGAGGTATAGGGGCCCCATGAGGACCTAATTAATTAGTAATGTATTAACAGGACAACCTTTTGAGTTTGGGGGCCCCTCAAATTATTTTGCTGTGGGGCCCAGTAACATCTAGTTATGCCACTGTACAGAATAATATAATTATTATTGCTATTATTATAATTGTTATTAATAATAATAATAATAATACGGTATTGGTGTGTATGATATATTAATAATTAGCAATATTAAATTTCATCTCTGATTGTTTATTTTCTTATTTCTGCAAACTACAATTACATAATTTGATCCCATAACTGAATATATGGACTACACACAGATCACTACAGATTATTCATAGGAGCAACTTTTGCTTTCCTTAAGGGCTAGTCCACACGGGGAGATAGCGACGCGTTTGCGGTCGCGGCGACAAAGCGCCGCGACAGTCGCCGCGACCGGTGCAGGCGACAGTTTTGTATGGGCGCCTATGTAAAAACGCCTGTGCTAACCACACGAGGCGATGCGCTTTTCAACAGTCGCCTGAAAATGCCTCGCCAGGCTTTTTCAGGCGACTGTTGAAAAGCGCATCGCCTCGTGTGGTTAGCACAGGCGTTTTTACATAGGCGCCCATACAAAACTGCCGCCTGCGCCGGTCGCGGCGACTGTCGCGGCGCTTTGTCGCCGCGACCGCAAACGCGTCGCTATCTCCCCGTGTGGAATAGCCCTTAATAGTGCCCGCAGGAAGAGAAGAGCTTTAGGTGCATCAAACTTGAGGGTTTGTGTTACATGAGGCAACAGACAGACAGGCCGCGCAGTGCAGGGATGGAGAGGCTGAGATGGAGTCTGGAGATGATGCAGAAGAATGGACAAGTGCAAAGATGGAAAGGCGCACGGATAGAGAAGCACAGGAGCACACTATTCACAAGGGCAACTAATGCATTTGATGGATAATGGCTTTGGGTGGTAAGTTATATGGTGATATATGAACTGAAATCTTAGGGAATGAATATCAGCGAATTAATCGGCACTAGATGGATGGAGAGAGATAAACGAATGAGCCTACTGAGGTGGCATGACTAGCAGTCATTAGAGGTAGATGCAAAGCAGGAACTAAGGGTTAGGCCCTGCCTCTACCTCCTATGACAGCTATCCTACACCCTAGTCCGCCACTGAAAAAGCTGAAGTCCTCCTTTGCGCACAGTTACGCATGCGCGTCCTCGTTTGCGCACGGTTGCGCATGTGCGTCCTCGTTTACGCACGGTTGCGCATGTGCGTCCTCGTTTACGCACGGTTGCGCATGTGCGTCCTCGTTTACGCGCGGCTACGCATTTGCGTCCTCGGTTGCGCACGGTTGCGTATGTGCGTCCTCGTTTACACATGTGCGTCCTCGTTTACGCACGGTTGCGCATGTGCGTCCTCGCTTACGCATGTGCGTCCTCGCTTGCGCACGGTTACGCATGTGCGTCCTTGTTTACGCACTGTTGTGCATGTGCGTCCTCGTTTACGCAGGGGCGCGTGGTTGGTGGGGCGGAACGTGCCTGGCCGCTATTGCCCTGCACTGGGTAGAGGTAACATCTGTGGGCGCTGGTGCGCAAAGAAGATGGGGAATTTGGATGGTGTCACTGGCTTGTTGCTGCAGGGAAAAATCATACCTCCCAACTGTCCCTTTTTCGGAGGGACAGTCCCTCTTTTTACTGCTCAACCCGCTGTCCCTCATTTGTACTGGAAAGTCCCTCTTTTCTCTGCACTGAACAGCCAGAAAAAGAAACAAAGTTTCTCACTTAATTGGCTTTTAGCAGAGAGCCCAGAACACCTAACAGGTGCAAATACAATACTTTGTAACAATTTTGAGACACAAAAACACAGTTTAGATAAGGAGAAATATTTTCAAACTTTTAATAACCTGCCAAATTTTGTAAAACAAACATGGTAATTAGGGGGTGTGGCCACAGAAAGGGGTGTGGTCAAAAAAATTGCTGCGCTACGTGCGGAAAAATTTTTTTTTGTCCCTCTTTTTACTTCTGAAATGTTGGGAGGTATGGAAAAATAAGTGGGTGACATTATAGACTTTAAACTAGTGACAGGGCCTACTGTATCGCTGGCCATTGTATGGTCAGATGTGTAGGTAATAGCGAGTCCTGCTCTATAGATCCCGCAAGTAACACTGACCCTTCCTTCCCACGATTAAATCCGCGGTTATAGGTTTAGCGTTTCCTCGCTGTAGATGTGCACAAATGTGAAGAAACAGGGAATATCCGCTGTGTACATATTATCTCGACCTTAGAACATTTATTGCATAAAATATCTCACGAGGAAGGTTGTACGGGCAGCAATGACCTGGGAAAGGACATATCATGACACAGATTTACATTATCCTTAGAGCAGCGCCTGATTGCTGACTTATGTCCTGTTGTAAGGCTATTGCAAAGGAGGGATTTAAAAATACCAAACACTATGACAATTTAGAATTCTAGATATTTGCGGGGTCTTTCCCAGAAAACTCAGCTCTCCTGTGCACTTTCACTACAAACTTTTCACCAGTTCTAGTAACCCATAGTAACCAATCAGTGGGTTGCATTTACTGCTCTGTCACTGGAAAGGACGCACCTGATTGGCTGTTATGGATCGCTAGACCTGGAGCACATTTCTTTACATCACCTCCCATGGGCACAGGGACAGGCACCATAATTGAAAAGTGGGCCATAGTAATACTAATTCTTTTCAGAGATTCCTTTATGCTTGTACTCTTTAGCTTAGCCAGCTCTCAACAGCAGTTACTCGGAAGCCCAATACAACTACAACTCCCAAAAGTCCTAGAGAGCACACACATACTATAAAAACCCTAAAGGGGTTGTTCGCCTTTAAGTTAACGTACTATAAAATGGCCAATTCTAAGCAACTTTTCAATTGGTTTTCATTATTTATTTTTTATAGTTTTATAATTACAGTATTTGCCTTTTTCTTCTGACGCTTTGCAGCTTTCAAATGGGCGTCGCTGACCCCTTATAAGAAACAAATGCTCTGTAAGGCTACACGTTTATTGTTATTGCTAATTTTTATCACTCATCTTTCTATTCAGGCCCTCTCATATTCATATTGCAGTCTCTTATTCAAAAGTACTGCATGGTTGCTAGGGTAATTTGAACCCTAGCAACCACATTGCTGAAACTGCAAACTCGAGAGCTGCTAAATAAAAAAGCTAAATAACTCAAAAACCATAAATAATAAAAAATGAAAACCATTTGTCTCTATTTTCATTATAAAAAATAGGTAATTGTTGCATACACCAATAGTTTCCAAACCAGCACTCCCTTTGGTGAAAAGGTGTAATTTTTATTATTGCATAGTATCTGTTTATTGCACAGATACTATGCAATAATAAAAATTACACTTTTTCACCAAAGGGAGTGCTGGTTTGGAAACTAATGGTGTGTATATATATATATATTATATATATATATATATATATATATATATATATATATATATAAATAAACGATGTATCTAACATTGCAGTGTTACCAGTATTGGGATGCAAATGCAAAAATATACAATTGCCCAATGAACAAATTCTAAATTTTTTTAAGCATTTTCCCAATTTACATTCAATATACATTTTCCATGGTTTAAAAGTTAGCTTTAAATGTAACTGCTATTCCAAGAAGCATCTGTCCTGTTGTATTATTATATGCCCTACTGGTTCTGACTTCTGAAACAATGTAGCAGAAGGCAGCTAGTTAAAAGACCTGTGAAAACCATGTGCGCGTGACCTGCTACATTGTTTCAAGAGCCAGAACCGGCAGTGCAGAAAGAGGCAGAAACATGCTGCTTTCAATGTGTATTGGAAAGCAGCTTAGAATGAATGGGCCTCTTTTTAATTTTTTTTTTAATCAACCTTTGGTACTAATGAGACTATAAATATAGGTTACATTCTGGTAATGCCAAATATAATTAACTCTGTAAAAAAAGCAAAACCAAAAAGGCGGTGACTTGGTTACAATCATTTTTCTTCTGAGCCAAAAAGGGGCAAGATCATTCCACTGATTTAAAAATGACAAAATCAACGTGCGACAATAATATGCGACTGATTACCGACGATTTGTAACTGAAGTCAATCTGGAGCAGCAATTTCCTGATGAATGTGCAGCGTAATAAATAATATACTCAAATGCTTCCCCAGATAGAAATCTAGTTTATGAATATTTGATAGGGGTGTTCCGCACACAGCAATCTACTCGGGCCATCTATCCAATAATTACATGCATTTATTATTTACAATTGATGCAGATGCCTTTTTTTTACATATTTGCCAAGGCGCAAAAGGCAGAGTTAGGAAGCAGAGATCTCATGCACAGGAGACAAGGATAGGGGTTAATTATCTCGATGATTCTGCTAATGATCAGTCATTAAGCTGTGGGAATGAATGGCTCTTTTTCTAATTACTGTCTCCAAATGAAAACACACATATTCCAAGCGAGTCAAAGTAATTGGGGTTTTGTTAGGGACAAATCCAATAATGTTCTTCACTGTGGCCTCATACTGCATGTGTGTCCTCTGCAACTGCATATTGTGACTTCCACTGGCAGGGACATACAACATTCATCATCTATTCTATATCTATCATATACACTATATATATATATATATATAGTCATATGGTACACCGGCACTCACCCTCACTGGATATATATATATATATATAAATGAAAGTGGAGATTTATTGGTGATCCAACGTTTCGGCTCCGCACAGGAGCCTTCGTCAGGGCTTTCAGGTCTTTTCCCTGAGGAAGGCTCCTATGCGGAGCCGAAATGTTGGATCACCGATAAATCTCCACTTTCATTTGAATTATTGACTTGATGTATTTCGTTGGAGTGCCGTCAATCCCTGCTTTTTGTCTACATACCATTCTGTTTGATTATATATATATATATATATATATATATATATATATATATATATATATATATATATATATATATATATCAAACAAGGGAAAGTTGTGCTCACCACTAATTTTTAAAACCATTAGGCGGGGGTGCGATGAGGCTGTGACCACAAAATACATATAGACAAATACAAGAGTCCTCTGCACTCAACCCATTATCAATATATTTAAGACAGAGACATTTTGTGCATACTGCTACTGAAAAATGTCTTACCCTTTAAACAAAACAGGGATTGTTTGTCCATATATTGCAATATATTTAAGCTGGCCAACTACGTCAAAGTCATCCCATATCTGGCCAGTCCTACGCTTAATTTTCATCTGATTCATTAAGAATTCTATTGCTTAATTATACATTTTACAAAGGGACTAAGTTTTACCTGCAACTTACTAGCTGCTTTCAAAGTAAAACTCCCAAACTTTGCTGCCCTTTTATTAGACAACAGTGGGATCACCTGACTATAGCTGTGTCCTTGACAAAGGCCCACACAAGAGTGATGTTTGAATAAAGAAAATCTTGATAAAAACTTTTGGAGTGCTGGTCCATATTGAAATATATATATGGGATCAGCACACTGGTAAAGGTGAATTAAAGTGTTTTCATTTGTAACACAGCATTGTCCAACGTTTCGGTCCCACCTTGGGACCTTTATCAAGGATGATGTGCTCTGAGTGAACAATAGTTTAAATACCCTCCCCCTCTTGTGAATTTTGGCGCCCTCATGACGTCATCAGTTCTTTTACAGTTGTTTGTTTCCACAAATAAAGTTCATTCATTGTCAGTGCAAAGTGTCATTCCCATTTTCCACCATCGGGTGTCAGTGTTGTGCTCCAGTGCAAAGTCTTTCATGTATATATCGATTGTATCATTCCAATTGATCGTGCACCTTGCCTGCGACAAAGACAGAGTGCGGACACCAAAGCATCTTATATATATATATCTATATATATATATATATATATATATATTATTAATTATATATATATATATTATAATATATATATATATTATAATATATATACACATAAATAAAATATCTGTCATCTATACATTGTTTACTATCCTTTAATGTATACAAGGTGCATGGTTTCTAGTGGGTTAAACCACAATTAATGGTTAAACAATGTTGTCAAACAATGTGAATTTGTAAATGTATATGTATATATATAAATATGGTATTGTCACTAAGGGGCAGATTTACTAAGCGCAAGTGAAGGATTCGAATGAAAAAATTCGAATTTCGACCATCGAATGGGTCGAATTCGATCGAATCAAATTATTCGAACCATTCAAAGTAAAAATCGTTCGACTATTCGAACGTTCGATAGTCGGTCTCCTTAAAAAATACTTCGACTACATACTTCGCCACAAAGTTTTTTGTGGTCGAATAAAAATCCTTCGATCGATTGCTTAAAATCGTTCGATTCGAAGGATTTTATCGCTCGATCAAACGATTTTTATTTGATCATTCGATCGAAGTATTTGCAGTAAATCCTTCGAATTCGAAGGGATTTTACTTCGAATTCGAAGGGATTTTACTTCGCGGGTCCAAGTCGAGGGTTTTTTAACCCTCGAAATTCGACCCTTAGTAAATCTGCCCCTAATTGTGGTGTGCAATTCACAACACGTTTATGTCTATGACTTTACAATAGTTACAGGGTGCAGCCAGCTGTAGGTACTGTACACTTCTAAAACACTAAGTCGGTCAAAAAACTTCAAAGAGTGATAACGTGAAGGATCTATCTCTCACGCACTTAAAAATAAATAAATCCCAATGCATTTTTTATATATTTTTTAGAGAGGCATCAACTGCCTCTATTGCAGTTTTACAGAGAAAGAAGCAATGCTGATTTCTTCATTTTTTTCCCAGGGGACCCAGTTCCCTGGCACTGTGGCACATTCAAAAGTTAGAATTAACTAGCCGTATATAGAGCATAAAGAGAATTTTGGACATAAACATGTGAGCACAATTTTTTGGAGGGTAGTATTAATACAAAATTGTGCTTGTACTGTAGCTTTAAGTAATGAGATTGTCCGTTTCAAGCCACCACATGCGTTCTGCGTGCTCATGTCGGGGGAGATAATATGAACACTTTAACCCTTGCACGTTGCACACCAATCATCCCATGGAGCTTTGTATGTGTGCAGAACTGTGTTTATCTGAAGGATAATATATATGTGTGTGTGTGTGTGTATATCACTATACCTATGTGTGTGTGGTTTACTAAATAAATAAGTGTATGGTTAATATATGTTCAAGTATATGTTTGAATGCTAACTCTCTTGTTTAAAAATATGTCTATTCTGTAATCAGATAATGGAATTTGCCACTGTAGTACTGAAAAAAAGAAAAAAAAAATATATATATATATATAATACTAGAGACTAGTGAAGTACAGTACTGAACAGGTCTTGTGCAAACAAAAATAAGTTTTTTTTAATTTAATTTATTCGTTTGTAAATTAAATTTTAAAAAAACTTACTTTTGTTTGCACAAGACCTGTTCAGTACTGTACTTCACTGGACTATTACATTATTTGTTACCAGCACCCAGGCAGACGATATATTTTTGTTTGAGTGCTCCTCTATTGGGACTAATAACCAATAAATGAAATAAAAAAACTTATTTTTGTTTGCACAAGACCTGTTCCGTACTATACTTCAATAGACTCTAGTATATTTTATATATATATATATATATATATATATATATATATATATATATATATATATATCATGCATAATATAAATAATATACTAACTCTGAGTGTGCCAGTCTTTACCTTTTGCTTTAAATATTTGGCACCCAGATTTGTGGACTGCACCTATATAACTGTGTGTGTGTGTGTGTGTGTGTGTGTGTGTGTGTGTGTGTGTGTGTGTGTGTGTGTGTGTGTGTGTGTGTGTGTGTGTGTGTGTGTGTGTGTGTGTGTGTGTGTGTATATATGTTTATATATATATATATATATGTGTGTGTGTTTGTGTATATATATATATATATATAATTAATATTTTAATTAGAGAGTAAGCAAACTAAACATTATTAAAACAATTACAATACGATACAATGATGATAACTGTAATTTGGCATTAAATACACATAAATATTTTGCACTGTGTGCTAGCACCCATAATGCCAAAATGAAATAAGCAATTTAATAAGTCGACACATATTTACATTATATTTAGATGCAATTCTATAGCCAAATGAGCACATAATAAACGTTGTAGATTCAAACTGGCAGTAGTATTGCTAATACTATATAGAAAATGTTTATACACAAGTTCATTGCCAAAAGGAATTCTCTACTCCCAATAAATGGGTGCGTCATTAGTAAGGTTTCCACCCAGTCCCCCAGCCCGTTGCTCAGTATAAATAAAGAATAAAAGGCGAATTTGGTTAAACATTCCATAATTCGATCACAGCCAGAAAATTTATTAAAATAGCACACTATCAGTAATTCGGTGCCAAAATGTAAAGTAAGATGCTATTTTATGGCTAAAAAGAAGGAAGTATTCCCTGCTAAATTGCAGTTTAACACTATGGAATACTAAAGGTATTAATACACCTAACCAGTTTCTTTCATTTACCTGGGTCAGTTAATTTGATTTAATTGTTGAAAATCCCTGCTTCTCTGTTACACAAGTAACCCCAATTAATTCTCATCAATCACATTAAAATAACGTGATAAAAAAAAAAAGTGGGTCTGGGTATATGGTACTTATCAAACGAATGGATGACTGCAGTGCTGCTTAAAATAAAATATAAAAGTAAGCAGAACTGGTAGCAGATTGAATCCGAAGAATTTTCTCACCCTAAATAAGGTAAAAGTAAGTTAGCCGTTTGCATTGGTCTCTTCAAATGGTTCCCTAAAGATTAACTCTTTCCACGGTACAAATGTTGGAAACTTGTTTTCATCTGGCCTATTATTCTCTGCGTCTGGGGCAAGTCTGCAGCAAGAACGCAATTGCTACACAATATTAGTTGTTTAGGAGCTGACATAGAACGTCTGTAGATATATATTTCATATCAGAGCAGTCATAACCAACAAGGCTCCCAGACCACAAATAATAAAAAATGAAAACCAATTGCAAATTGTCTCAGAATATCACTCTCTACATCCTACTAACAGTTATTTCAAAGGTGAACCACCCCTTTAATAAAGAACTGTGAATAAGGATGGTACCTGTGGCCAAGCAAATGACCTACCTCCATTTAGTTCTTCTGTTCTGGAACCAGGTTTTAACTTGTGCATCTGT